>NC_141875.1:21434393-21737424 GCF_056163025.1 Triticum urartu
CGTGTGCAAAGCACGTCGGTAGAACCAGTCTCATGAACGCGGTCATGTAATGTCGGTCCGGGCCGCTTCATCCAACAATACCGCCGAATCAAAGTAAGACGTTGCTGATAAGCAGTATGACTATTATCGCCCACAACTCATTGTGTTCTACTTGTGCATATAACATGTACGCATAGACCTGGCTCTGATGCCACTGTTGGGGAACGCAGTATTTAAATAAATTTCCTACAATCACGCAAGATATATCTAGGAGAAGCATAGCAACAAGAGGGGAGAGTGTGTCCATGTACCCTCGTAGACCGAAAGCGGAAGCGTTTAGTAACGCGGTTGATGTAGTCAAATGTCTTTGTGATTCAACCGATCCTAGCACCGAACGTACGACACCTCCGTGTTCAGCACACGTTTAGCTCGATGACGTCCCTCGAGCTCTTGATCCAGTTGAGGACGAGGGAGAGTTTCTCAGCACGACGGCGTGTTGATGGTGATGATGAAGTTACTGGCGCAGGGCTTCGTCTAAGCACTACAACGACATGACCGAGGTGTGTAACTGTGGAGGGGGGCTCCGCACATGGCTAACAGAACACTTCGTGTGCCTTTGGGGTGCCCCCCTCCCACGTATATAAAGGAGGGGGGAAGAGGAGGCCGGCCCAAGGGGGGCGTGCCATAGGGGGGAGTCCTACTTGGACTCCCGGTCCAAGTAGGATTCGCCTGCCCCTTTCCTATTCCAACTAGGAGAAGGAGGGAAGGAGGAAGAGGAGAGAAGGAAGGAGGGGGACGCCGCCCCCTGCTACCTCTTGAGCTTGCGTTGGATTTCCCCGAAGAGGAAGGGATGATGCAGCAGAGTAGCGTAAGTATTTCCCTCAGTTTTTGAGAACCAAGGTATCAATCCAGTAGGAGGCCACGCTCAAGTCCCGCATACCTGCACAAAACGATAGCTACTCGCAACCAACGCGATTAGGGGTTGTCAATCCCTTCATGATCACTTACGAGAGTGAGATCTGATAGATATAATATTTTTGGTATTTTGGGTATAGAGATGCAAAGTAAAAAGTAAAAGGCAAAGTAAAAAAGCAAAGCAATATTAAAGTGATGGAGATTAATATGATGAGAATAGACCGGGGGGCCATAGGTTTCACTAGTGGCTTCTCTCAAGAGCATAAGTATTCTATGGTGGGTGAACAAATTACTGTTGAGCAATTGACAGAATTGAGCATAGTTATGAGAATATCTAGGCATGATCATGTATATAGGCATCACGTCCGTGACAAGTAGACCGAAACGATTCTGCATCTACTACTATTACTCCACTCATCGACTGCTATCTAGCATGCATCTAGAGTATTAAGTTAAAAACAGAGTAACGCCTTAAGCAAGATGACATGATGTAGAGAGATAAATTCATGCAATATGAAATAAACCCCATCTTGTTAACCTCGATGGCAACGATACAATACGTGCCTTGCTGCCCCTTCTGTCACTAGGAAAGGACACCGCAAGATCGAACCCAAAGCTAAGCACTTCTCCCATGGCAAGAACTACCAATCTAGTTGGCCAAACCAAACGGATAATTCGAAGAGACTTGCAAAGATAACCAACCATACATAAAAGAATTCAGAGAAGATTCAAATATTATTCATAGATAGACTTGATCATAAACCCACAATTCATCGGTCTCAACAAACACACCGCAAAAAGAAGATTACATCGAATAGATCTCCACAAGAGAGGGGGAGAACTTTGTATTGAGATCCAAAAAGAGAGAAGAAGCCATCTAGCTACTAACTATGGACCCGAAAGTCTGAGGTAAACTACTCACACTTCATCGGAGAGGCTATGATGATGTAGAAGCCCTCCGTGATGACGGCCCTCTCCGGCGGAGCTCCGGAACAGGCCCCAAGATGGGATCTCGTGGATACAGAAAGTTGCGGCGGTGGAATTAGGTTTTTTTGGCTCCTCTTCTGATCGTTTGGGGGTACGTAGGTATATATAGGAGGAAGGAGTACGTCGGTGGAGCACCGAGGGGCCCACGAGGCAGGGGGCGCGCCCTAGGGGGTAGGCGTGTCCCCCTACCTCGTGGCCTCCTCTTTTCTTTCTTGACGTAGGGTCCAAGTCTCCCGGTTCTTGTTCGTTGAGAAAATCACGTTCCCGAAGGTTTCATTCCGTTTGGGCTCCGTTTGATATTCCTTTTCTTCGAAACCCTAAAATAGGCAAAAAAACAGCAATTCTGGGCTGGGCCTCCGGTTAATAGGTTAGTCCCAAAAATAATATAAAAGTGGAAAATAAAACCCAATATAGTCCAAAACAGTAGATAATATAGCATGGAGCAATCAAAAATTATAGATACGTTGGAGACGTATCAGGCATCCCCAAGCTTAATTCCTGCTCATCCTCGAGTAGGTAAATGATAAAAACAGAATTTTTGATGTGGAATGCTACCTGACATATTTAACAATGTAATCTTCTCTGTTGTGGCAAGAATATTCAGATCCATAATATTCAAGACAAAAGTTTAATATTGACATAAAAATAATAATACTTCAAGCATACTAACAAAGTAATCATGTCTTCTCAAAATAACATGGCCAAAGAAAGCTATCCCTACAAAATCATATAGTCTGGCTATGCTCTATCTTCATCACACAAAATATTTAAATCATGCACAATCCCGATGACAAGCCAAGCAATTGTTTCATACTTTTGATGTTCTCAGACCTTTTCAATCTTCACGCAATACATGAACGTGAGCCATGGATATAGCACTATAGGTGGAATAGAATGGTGGTTGTGGAGAAGACAAAAAGGAGGAAGATAGTCTCACATCAACTAGGTGTATCAACGGGCTATGGAGATGCCCATCAATAGATATCAATGTGAGTGAGTAGGGATTGCCATGCAACGGATGCACTAGAGCTATAATTATATGAAAGCTCAAAAAGAAACTAAGTGGGTGTGCATCCAACTTGCTTGCTCATGAAGACCTAGGGCAATTTGAGGAAGCCCATCATTGGAATATACAAGCCAAGTTCTATAATGAAAGATTCCCACTAGTATATGAAAGTGATAGCATGAGAGACTCTCTACTATGAAGATCATGGTGCTACTTTGAAGCACAAGTGTGGTAAAAGGATAGTAACATTGTCCCTTCTCTCTTTTTCTCTCATTTTTTTATTTGGGCCTTTTCTCCCTTTTTTATGGCCTCTTTTTATTTGGGCTTCTTTGGCCTCTTTTTTTTTATTTTTTTTATTTTTCGTCCAGAGTCTCATCCCGACTTGTGGGGGAATCGTAGTCTCCATCATTCTTTCCTCACTGGGACAATGCTCTAATAATGATGATCATCACACTTTTATTTTTCTTACAATTAAACAATTACAACTCGATACTTAGAACAAAATATGACTCTATATGAATGCCTCCAGCGGTGTACCGGGATATGCAATATGACAATGATGAATGTGTCATGATAAACGGAACGGTGGAAAGTTGCATGGCAATATATCTTGGAATGACTATGGAAATGCCATGATAGGTAGGTATGGTGGCTGTTTTGAGGACGGTATATGGTGGGTGTATGATACCGGCGAAAAGTGCGCGGTATTAGAGAGGCTAGCAAAGGTGGAAGGGTGAGAGTGCGTATAATCCATGGACTCAACATTAGTCATAAGGAACTCATATACTTATTGCAAAAATCTAGAAATTATCAAAGAAAAGTATCACGCGCATGCTCCTAGGGGGATAGATTGGTAGGAAAATACCATCGCTCGTCCCCGACCGCCATTCATAAGGAAGACAATCAATAAATAAATCATGCTCCGACTTCATCACATAACGGTTCACCATACGTGCATGCTACGGGAATCACAAACTTTAACACAAGTATTCTTTAAATTCACAACTACTCAACTAGCATGACTTTAATATTATCACCTCCATATCTCAAAACAATTATCGTGCTTCAATCTTTTCTTAGTATTCAACACACTCAAAAGAAAGTTTCACAAATCTTGAATACCAAGCATATTATTACTAAGCAAATTACCATGGTATTAAGAGACTCTCAAAATAATTTAAGTGAAGCATGAGAGATCAATAGTTTCTTTAAAACAAATCCACCACCGTGCTCTAAAAGATCTAAGTGAAGCACATGGAGCAAAATTATAGCGCTCAAAAGATATAAGTGAAGCACATAGAGCAAAATTACATAGCTCAAAAGATATAAGTGAAGCACATAGGGCAAAATTATAATGCTCAAAAGATAGAGTATTCTATCAAATTTTAGTTCATGTATGGCTCTCTCAAAAGGTGTGTACAGCAAGGATGATTGTGGCATACTAAAACACAAAGACAAAATAATACAAGACGCTCCAAGCAAAACACATATCATGTTGGTGAATAAAAATATAGCTCCAAGTAAATTACCGATGGAAGTGGACGAAAGAGGGGATGCCTTCCGGGGCATCCCCAAGCTTTGACTTTTTGGTGTCCTTGGATTATCTTGGGGGTGCCATGGTCATCCCCAAGCTTAGGCTCTTGCCACTCCTTGTTCCATAATCCATCACAAGAATTCACCCAAAACTTGAATACTTCACAACACAAAACTCAATAGAAATCTCGTGAGCTTCGTTGGAGAAAGAAAACAAAAGACCACTTCAAGGTACTGTAATGAACTCATTATTTATTTATATTGGTGTTAAACCTACTTTATTACAACTTCTCTATAGATTATAAACTATTTTACTAACCATAGATTCATCAAAATAAGCAAACAACACACGAAAAACAGAATCTGTCAAAAACAGAACAGTCTGTAGTAATCTGTAGCTAGCGCAAGATCTGGAACCCCAAAAATTCTAAAATAAATTTCTGGACGTGAGGAATTTATCTATTAATCATCTGCAAAAATAATTAACTAAATAGCACTCTCCAAATAAAAATGAGAGCAGGTCTCGTGAGCGCTAAAGTTTCTGTTTTTCACAGCAAGTTCAACAAGACTTTCCCCAAGTCTTCCCAACGGTTCTACTTGGAACAAACACTAATTAAACACAAGAAACACAACCAAAACAGAGGTTAAATAATTTATTTATTAAATAACAGCAAGAAAAAAATATTGGGATGTCTCCCAACAAGCGCTTTTCTTTAAAGCCTTATAGCTAGGCATAATATTTCAATGATGCTCACATGAAAGACAAGAATTGAAGCACAAAGAGAGCATCGTAAAACACGTGACAAACACATCTAAGTCTAACATACTTCCTATGCATAGGCATATTATAGGCAAACAAATTATCAAGGCAAGTAAAAACTAGCATATGCAAGGAAGCGGAAAGAAACAATAGCAATCTCAACATAACGAGAGGTAATTTAGTAACATGAAAATTTCTACCACCATATTTTCCTCTCTCGTAATAATTACATGTAGGATCATAAGAAAATTCAACAAAATAGCTATCACATAGAATACTTTCAACATGATCCACATGCATGTAAAGTTGACACTCTTCCAAAATAGTGGGATTAACATTAACTAAAGTCATGACCTTTCCAAAAGCACTTTTATCAAAAACTTCATAAGATTGAACATTCTCCAAATATGTGGGATCTAAAGTTGACATTCTTCCGAACCCACTTTCAATATTATTGCAAACATTATAATCAATCTCATATTCATCATGGGGCTTAAATAAATTTTCAAGATCATAAGAAGAATCACCCCAATCATGATCATTGCAACAAGTAGAGGACATAGCAAAACTAGCATCCCCAAGCTTAGGGTTTTGCATATTATTAGCACAATTTATATTAATAAAATTTATACTATCATCATTGTAATCATGCTTTTTATTCAAAGATCTATCGTGAATCACTTCATGAAGTAATTCATCACACTTTTCAGATTCACGAATTTCAAGCAAAACCTCATAAAGATAATCTAGTGCACAGAACTCACTAGCAATTGGTTCAACATAACTGGATCTCTTAAAAAGATTAGCAAGCAGATGAGGATCCATAAATCTTAGGTTCTCTGTTTAGTAATAAAGAAATGACTATTCCAACCATACGAGCAAACAAAAAGCAAACGGGCCAGAAGAGGCAAATAGAGAGGGAGGATAGAGAGAGAGAGAGGGTGAATAAAACGGCAAGGGTGAAGTGGGGGTGAGAGGAAAACGAGAGGCAAATGGCAAATAATGTAATGCGACAGATAGGGATTGTGATGGGTACTTGGTATGTTGACTTTTTGCGTAGACTCCCCGGCAACGGTGCCAGAAATCCTTCTTGCTACCTCTTCAGCTTGCGTTGGATTTCCCCGAAGAGGAAGGGATGATGCAGCAGAGTAGCATAAGTATTTCCCTTAGTTTTTGAGAATCAAGGTATCAATCCAGTAGGAGGCCACGCTCAAGCCCCTCGTACCTGCACAAAACGATAGCTACTTGCAACCAACGCGATTAGGGGTTGTCAATCCCTTCACGGTCACTTACGAGAGTGAGATCTGATAGATATAATATTTTTGGTATTTTGGGTATAGAGATGCAAACTAAAAAGTAAAAGGCAACGTAAAAAGCAAAGCAAGATTAAAGTGATGGAGATTAATATGATGAGAATAGACCCGGGGGCCATAGGTTTCACTAGTGGCTTCTCTCAAGAGCATAAGTATTCTATGGTGGGTGAACAAATTACTGTTGAGCAATTGACAGAATTGAGCATAGTATGAGAATATCTAGGCATGATCATGCATATAGGCATCACGTCCGTGACAAGTAGACCAAAACGATTCTGCATCTACTACTATTACTCCACTCATCGACCGCTATCCAGCATGCATCTAGAGTATTAAGTTAAAAACAGAGTAACGCCTTAAGCAAGATGACATGATGTAGAGAGATAAATTCATGCAATATGAAATAAACCCCATCCTCTTATCCTCGATGGCAACGATACAATACGTGCCTTGCTGCCCCTTCTGTCACTGGGAAAGGACACCGCAAGATCGAACCCAAAGCTAAGCACTTCTCCCATGGCAAGAACTACCAATCTAGTTGGCCAAACCAAACGGATAATTCGAAGAGACTTGCAAAGATAACCAATCATACATAAAAGAATGAAGAGAAGATTCAAATATTATTCATAGATAGACTTGATCATAAACCCACAATTCATCGGTCTCAACAAACACACCGCAAAAAGAAGATTACATCGAATAGATCTCCATAAGAGAGGGGGAGAACTTTGTATTGAGATCCAAAAAGAGAGAAGAAGCCATCTAGCTACTAACTATGGACCCGAAGGTCTGAGGTAAACTACTCACACTTCATCGGAGAGGCTATGATGATGTAGAAGCCCTCTGTGATGACGGCCCTCTCCAGCGGAGCTCCGGAACAGGCCCCAAGATGGGATCTCGTGGATACAGAAAGTTGCGGCGGTGGAATTAGGTTTTTTTGGCTCCTCTTCTGATCGTTTGGGGGTACGTAGGTATATATAGGAGGAAGGAGTACGTCGGTGGAGCACCGAGGGGCCCATGAGGTAGGGGGCACGCCCTAGGGGGGGGGGCACCCCCACCCTCGTGACCGCCTCTCTGATGCCTTGGCGTAGGGTCCAAGTCTCCTGGATCACGTTCGGTGAGAAAATCACGTTCCCGAAGGTTTCATTCCGTTTGGACTCCGTTTGATATTCCGTTTCTTCGAAACACTGAAATAGGCAAAAACAACAATTTTGGGCTGGGCCTCCGGTTAATAGGTTAGTCCCAAAAATAATATAAAAGTGGAAAATAAAACCCAATATAGTCCAAAACAGTAGATAATATAGCATGGAGCAATCAAAAATTATAGATACGTTGGAGACGTATCACCCCCACCCCTTGTCCAATTCGGATTGGCAAGGGGGGCGTGCGCCACCTCCCGGCCGGCCCTCTCTCTTCTCCACTAAGGCCCATGGTGGCCCATTAAGCTCCTCGAGGGGGGGGGGGTTTCCGGTAACCCCCGGTACTCGACCCGAACCATTCCGGTGTCTGAATGTAACCTTCCAATATATGAATCTTTACCTCTCGACCATTCGAGACTCCTCGCCATGTCCGTGATCTCATCCAGGACTCTGAACAAACTTCAGTCATCAAATCACATAACTGATAATACAAATCGTCATCGAATGTTAAGCGTGCGGACCCTATGGGTTCGAGAACTATGTAGACATGACCGAGACACATCTCCAGTCAATAACCAATAGAGGAACCTGGATGCTCATATTGGGTCCTACATATTCTACAAAGTTCTTTATCGGTCAGACCGCATAACAATATACGTTGTTCCCTTTTTCATCCATATGTTACTTCCCCGCGATTCGGTCATGGGTATCTTCATACCTAGTTCAATCTCGTCACCGGCAAGTCTCTTTACTCGTGCCGTAATGCATCATCCCACAACTAGCTCATTAGTCACATTGCTTGCAAGGCTTATAGTGACGAGCATTACCGAGAGGGCCTAGAGATACCTCTCCGATACACGGAGTGACAAATCCTAATCTCGATCTATGCCAACTCAACAAACACCATCTGAGACACCTGTAGAGCATCTTTATAATCACCCAGTTACGTTGTGACGTTTGATAGCACACAAGGTGTTCCTCCAGTATTTGGGAGTTGCATAATCTCATAGTCAGAGGAACATGTATAAGTCATGAGCAAAGCAATAGCAATAAACCTAAACGATTCATTATGCTAAGCTAACGGATGGGTCTTGTCCATCACATCATTCTCTAATGATGCGATCCCGTTCATCAAATGACAACAATGTCTATGGTTAGGAAACTTAACCATCTTTCATTAACGAGCTAGTCAAGTAGAGGCATACTAGGGACACTCAGTTTTGTCTATGTATTCACATATGTACTAAATTTCTGGTTAATACAATTCTAGCATGAATAATAAACATTTATCATGATATAAGGAAATATAAATAACAACTTTATTATTGCCTCTAGGGCATATTTCCTTCAGGACTAGCCTCACTCGGGCAGATCTTCATGAAGTAGGTGATCTCCTTGCCCTTACAAACTTCTTGGTTCAACTCCACATCATGTCGGAGGCTCCCAAGTGACACCTAACCAATCTAGGAGACATCATTCTCCAAAAGGTAATAGATGGTCTGTAGATGATGAACTCCTTGCTCTCTTCTTTTTTGCGGGGAAAAGAAATTAAATTAAACTGGGGTATGAGTACAATTAGCACAAATCGCCTCAGCGATTTCTGGAGGGTAGTTTCTAAGACAAACAGTTGTTCTGCCTTGTACTCTACCTAGTCTAGCCAGCTCGTGACTTACCTTGTTAGCATCACGGCCGATTTAGACTACCTGAATATCTCTTTCCCTGATGAGCTCCTGAATCACACTAATCCTTGAAGCATAGATGGACGCATTCGGACTTCTCACATCCAATAGCTTGATGGCCCCCA
Organism: Triticum urartu; assembly: GCF_056163025.1. Taxonomy (NCBI): domain Eukaryota; kingdom Viridiplantae; phylum Streptophyta; class Magnoliopsida; order Poales; family Poaceae; genus Triticum; species Triticum urartu. The sequence goes on from NC_141875.1 coordinate 21,443,830, forward strand.
CACAGTCTGATTCTAGAGTGAAGGCATCCAAAGTCCAGTGTAGCGCGAGGGCAAGGCCCTCCTCCATCGTTGCAAGCTCCGAGTTGAGTGCATCGATGCCAACATGTATCTGCCGGCTTGCCACGAAGATCATGGCTCTCGAGTAGTCGTGGAGAATCATACCTGTGCCTGTTGTTCCATCATTTGCATATGCCCCATCAACATTCAACTTCATCCTCCCTTCCTCAGTTAGGTGCCACTTCTTCCTGATTTTCTTTCGGCCATCTCTCATATACTTGTCCTGGTTACTCACTGATATGTATGACACTGTTCCTTTCCTTTCACTATGTCTGCTCTTGGGTGTTGCTTTATATACATCGGCGTGTCCATATAACTACACAGAAATCCGCGGGAGCGCTCAGCTAGCCGAGTCGGCTTATTATGCGTAAGTTCATTGTGGACATGCCAAATCCTCCACAAAAGCATTAGCAGCAGTGAACTCCTTGCTCTTGTGCTTAAAATGATAGTATCCCCAACACTCAACTCTCCCTCACAGATTTGGCTATGTTGAGAGAAGGATTTGAGTGGAAAGTAATTTGGGAAGGCTAGAAATCAAGGTTCAAATGGTTGGAATGGAATCTCTTGATCTCAACACATGAGTAGGTGGTTCTCTATCAGAAAATGAATGGTGGAAATGTAGTCACGTTCTGATGGATCTCTTACTAAGTAAGAGGGGATGGAGGGGTATATATAGCCTCCACACGAAATCCAACTGTTACACACATTTGACCCAAGTCGGTGGCATCGATCAGAATTCTCGGTGGCACCGACCTGTGTAAAATATATGAACGTTGGAGGTCTCGGTGGGACCGAATGGAAACATCTCAGAGCGACCGATGTGCAATGGTAGGGCAAACCTCGCTTCGGTGGCATCGATTGCATCATCTCGGTAAGACCGAAATAAAGCAATAAGGCAACAGAAGACTGGCAAGCCATCTCGGTGGCACCGATTACAAAACTCGGTAAGACTGAAATAATTGCAACGGATGATAGAGAGTTGGCAAGGCCATCTCGGTGGGACCGAGATCCATATCGGTGGATCCGATTTGTTAGGGTTTGGCTGCGTCATTGTCTAGATGAACTCGGTGGGTCTGGATAGGTAAGATTCGGTGGGACCGAGTTGGCTTGAAGGGTTTTGGACATATTTGGATAGAGAAGATGGCTGAGGGTTTTGGAGCAATTTCACTTAGCACTTGAGCAACCAGATCATCATCAAAACCTCATCCCGTTTCAATAGTATTGGATTTCCTATAGACTCAATGCGATCTTGGATTACTTAACAAAAAATGTAGAGCTTGAGCTTTTTCCAATCCATGTCCTTCACATTTTGAAGGGTTCCACATCCTCTTGTCCTTGCTATGCCACTGTTGAACTGTTCTGAAAAGTGCTAGATGAAACTATTAGTCCAACAGTATGTATGTTTTCATCGATTATCAAAACCACCAACGGAGAAAATGTGCATTCAAATTGAAAAAAAGTTGTCTTCATTTCAACAAAACATATTGTTATTCTTTATATAGGTTCCAAATATACATATTTGACACAACGGATAGTGAACCACTAGAATTTTTGCGAACCAACTTGTGGTTGGATACTTAGGTGGACAGTGGTCTCCCAGCCTATCATGGTTCAAATCCTGGTGCTCACATTTATTTCTAGTTTTATTTTAGGATTTCCGACGATGTGCATTCAGTGCGAGGGGACATTCCGTCGACTACGAGACACCTTTGATGACTTCATCAATCTTAAGATGATATGCCGGCTCAACCTCTGGGAGGTGCTATTGCAACACACAGGGAATTATCTAGTAAAAAACTAAAAACAAAAAACAAAGAATAAAATAAAGAAAGGGAGAAAAGAAAAAAATGTAGTAAAAATCAAGAAAAAGGAGAGAAATAAAAACCAAAAAAGAAACACAAAGAAAAACAAATACTACCTAAAAAGACGTAAGGTTCCATCTCCCGTCATACGTTCGTCCAACCTCTTTGTCTACACCCCGTACACTATTCCCCCATCCTCCACCAATTTTTCTGATTTTTTATCCCCTTCTTGTTTTCATCAAATCTTTCTTTCATATAAATCATGTGTTATCTTTAATTGCGGGAAACAATCGAAACACTTTCCTTATTTCTCTCCCTCGCCATTTAATCCAGCTTGCACGCCCTCCTAAAATCTAGTAGCGACCATGCATGCAACCCATGGCAAAGCTTCCTTTTATATAATCCATATGTGATCCTTAATGACAGGAAACAATCAAAGCGTTTTTCTTGTTTCTCTCCCTCGCCATTTAATCTAGCTTGCATGCCTTCCTAAAACCTAGCAGCGATGTAAAACTTAAAAGATAAATTTGTTTTCATGGAAATAATGATTGTTACTAATATGATTTTTCATTAAAAAGAGGTTGTCTTCGTTTCCATAAAACATAATTTTTTACAGCAATGTAGGTTCTAAAGACACATATTTGACACAACGGATAGTAAACCACTAGAATTTTTGCGAACCAATCTGTGGTTGGATGGTTAGGTGAACAGTGGTATCCCCACCCCACCAGGGTTCAAGTCCGACGCTCGCATTTATTTCAGGATTACCATCGATGTGCATTCAGTGGGAGGATTTCCATTGACTACAAGGCACCTTTGGTGACTTCGTCAATCTCAAGATGATATGCCGGCTCAGTCTCTTAGAAATGCTCTTGCAACGCGCGGGTAGTTATCTAGTAAAAACCAAAAAATAAATAAAGAATAAAACAATGAAAGGAAGAAAAGCAAAAAATTATAGTAAAAATCAAGAAAGAAACAAAAAAAGAGAAACAAAAAACAAAAAAGAAACACAAAGAAAAAAACAAAAACAAATACTACCTAAAAAAGATGTAAGGTTCCATGTCCCGTCATACGTCCGTCCAACCTCTTTGTCTATACCTCGTACGCTATTCCCCCATCCTCCACCGAATTTTCTATTTTTTTACCCTCTTCTTGTTTTCATCAAATCTTCCTTTCATATAAATTGTGTGTTATCCTTAATTGCCGGAAACAATCGAAACACTTACCTTATTTCTCTCCCTCACAATTTAATCCAGCTTGCATGCCCTCCTAAAATCTAGTAGCGACCTTGCATGCGACCCATGGCAAAGCTTCCTTTTATATAATCCATATGTGATTAATGACGGGAAACAATCAAAGCATTTTTATTGTTTCTCTCCCTCGTCATTTAATCTAGCTTGCATGCCTTCCTAAAATCTAGCAGCGATATAAAACTTAAAAAATAAATTTGTTTTCTTGGAAATAACGATTGTTACTAATTGGATTTTTTTATTTAAAAGAGGTTGTCTTCTTTGCATAAAACATACTTTTTACCTCAATGTAGGTTCTAAAGATACATATTTGACACAACGGATAGTAAACCACTAGAACTTTTGTGAACCAACCTGTGGTTGGATGGTTAGATGGACATTGGTATACCCAGCCCACCAGGGTTCAAGTCCTAGCGTCGCATTTATTTCTGGATTTATTTCAGGATTACCATCGATGTGCATTCAGTGGGAGGAGACGTACGATCGACTACGAGACACCTTTGGTGACTTTGGCAATCTCAAGATTATATGCCGGCTTAGTCTCTTGGAGATGCTCTTGCAACACACGGGTAGTTATCTAGTAAAACCGAAAAAGAAAAACAAAGAATAAAATGAAGAAAGGAAGAAATGCAAAAAAATCCAGTAAAAATTGAGGAAGAAACAAAACAAATAGAAAAATAAAAACCAAAAAAGAAACACAAAGAAAAACAAAGAAAGGAAGAAAAGCCAAAAAACCCAATAAAATCAACAAAGAAATAAAAAATAGAGAAAAGAAAGAAAGAAAGAAAGAGGTAAAAACCTTGAAGGAAATGAAGAAAAATGATGAAAAACATAAAGCCTGTGAAAAAAAGGAAAACCAAAGGAATGAATAGAAGAAAACAAAAAACAGAAAGAAAAAACGTACCAAAGCAACTTCGAATGAGCTAGCGAGCTACCTGACTATTGCGCTGGCTCTATATGTGCATGCCTTCAGGCCAGGCCAAAGCTACGCTCAATAAAAGTGAGATATAGCTTTTGCAAGAGTTTATGTCTTGCTTCTAACATGAGAAGAATGCGTCGCCTAAAGGCAGCATGTAATGAGCTGGCCGAGTCAACGTAGCTTAAATTTTTCTTAGGTTTGATCGACTATCTATAGTAATTTCCATTGTTAGTTATTTTCAGTTTTTTTTTCATTTTTTTCTATTTTACTTTTAATTTAAGTTTTTAGGAAAATGCAAATACATATAATAAAAAAACTTAATGTACTTATTTTTTTAAATGTTCACCGCAAATTTTAAAATGTTACCACGGTGAATTTTTTTGGTTAGTGTAACTTAAAAAAATTCGGTAGCTTAAAAAAATCATGAAATTTAAGATATGCTGAAAAAGATATATGTGACATTTTATCCCCTTCATTTTTTTACTGATCTTCCTTTCGTATAAATTGTGTGTGATCCTTAATTATGGGAAACAATCGAAACACTTTCCATGTTTCTCTCCCTCGCCATTTAATCCACCTTACAGCCCTCCTAAAATATAGCAGTGACCATGCATGCAACCATGGCAAAGCTTTCTTCTATATAAGCCATATGTGATCCTTAATTACGAGAAACCATCAAGGCATTTTCCTTGTTTCTCCCCCTCGTCATTAATCCAGCTTACGTTCCTTCCTAAAATCGAGTAGCGGTATAAACCTTAAAGAAATAAATTTGTTTTCGTGGAAACAACGATTTTTACTAATAGGAAATATTTTATTGAAAAAAGATTGTCTTGGATTCAATAAGATATATTTTTCTAATCTTTATATAGGTTCTAAAGGTACATATTTGACACAACGGATAGTAAACCATTAGAATATTTACGAAACGTTGCAAAGCATGGACAATTATCTATTAAAAACCAAAAAAAGAAAAACAAAGAAAAAATAAAGGAAGAAAAGCAAAAAAATCAATAAAAATCAAGGAAGAAGCAAAAATAGAGAAATAAAAACACAAAAAGAAACTCAGATAAAAGAAGGAAAAACAAAAAAGGAAGAAAAGCAAAACAAATCCAGTAAAAATCGGGAAAGAATGAAAAATGAAAAAAGCTTGAAGGAAACGAAGAAAAATGGTTAAAAATAGAAAACCTGTGAATAAAAAAAACCAAAAGAAGGAATAAAAGAATACGAAAAAGACAAAAAAAAAGTACCAAACCAACTTCGAACAAGCTAGCAAGTGACCTGACGCTGGCTCTATATGTGAACGCCTTCATGCGAGACCCAAGCTTAACTAGAAGTGGACGCGCGCGTTGCTGTGCCGTTTTAATTGTAAATATATACACAATGCCGACTATTATATGTGATGAACGTAACTTCTAAAAACAAAATTTTCTATCTCAACCTTTCAACAATAACTCACTTTAAGATAGAAAAAACATGCTATATCAACAATCTTTATTGCCAGTAACATCTCTAGGTAGTGGACGTATATTTGAAGATGGAGATGGAAACAGCGGATTTTATCATCAAGGAAGAAGACATATTATAAAGCACAGTGAAATTCGTGCCAAAATTATATCTACCTGGCAAAAAGATAACAAAGTTTCTAGAGTCAAGGCATATCAAGAATCTGCTTGCCACGAGGCTGCAAAACCCACCATGGTGAGTTGTATAACAAATGCGTACAAATAATCTAACTAAAAATATACAAACATTGCCTATTACTCAGCTAATGCATCAAAATACTATCCCTGGTCTCTTTTTCAAATCCTCTATAGCAGAAACTGCATACGCTCATAACAACTCAGTTCAGCCTCATAACCATATTTTTTTACTCAAAACATACTTTGAACTAACTCTCACGCATGTACTTCAATCTTCATGCGAGCTGTTCACTTTCACCTGGAACATGACGCAATCAAGTAGACTGTGCACATATATGTTCATTGCTCAAAGAAGCGGGGAAGTAACATTACATGGTGATCAACTTTTCTAGTTATAACATATGTTATCCCAAAAGAATGATATACTGAGGGTCATGCTTCATCTATTTTTATTTGGGTGTTTAGATTGTCCAAACTTTGATACCTTTTGCCTTCCTAGTATCTAATGAACCATCTAAATTGTTCGATGTAATTTGATGTAAACTAAAATATAATCTGAAAACAATTCTTACTACGGTAGAAATCTGCAGTATTACTTTGAAACATCACGGCAGGAAATGACTTGAGTGGACAAATGTGAGAAACCAACATGATAGCTGAAAGTGCAGCCTGAAAGTTACTAATTCCCTGACACATCTTCGAATAAACCCTTCTTGACAACAATCTGATGACAAGGATATTCAAGATCACAAGCATATGACTCAACAATATATTTAGCATATGATTACTTGAATAGGTAATGCTGCATTGGTTGAACTTTTATCATTCAGATTAGATATGGAGAACACATGCTCATGGCAGAACTGTAGCATGTCATACATTATATAGAAACAATTGGGAAAATCCAGCTATAGTCATAAACTATAGCAAAGATTCTGTATCACTTCCCAAAACATGAATATACAATGAACTATTATTAAAAACAAAGAATTTCAAAGCCATTTATAATTAAGTATATCTGAGTACATGGATACTTGAACGTCAAAAATTGAGTGACTCTAGAGACATAAGCCTCAGATACTGTAACAAAGAACCAATTGGTACCATATACATGCCATAATTTTTTAAAAAGGCATCATACTATAATATGTAAGCTCATCCTTTAAGAAACAATTAATAGAAAGGTAACCTCTTCCTTTACGCAATTCCTGACCTAACATAAATTGTTCGCTTTTCGGGAAAAATAAGAAGAAAAAAACTTCAAGTGGACAAATATAAGATAAGGAGGCCATGAGAACCCATGCTGCCTCATTAGAGAGTGTAGTCCTTATGGATTGTTCCTTTCTTGACCTATATATCATTCTTGATTTCATTGATTTTAGTTCTAAACAACCAAGACTAATGCCAACTAAAACAAAATAAAAAACTTTAAGTAGGCTGCAGCATAAAAGAGATAAGATAGTAATAGTAGATCATCACTTGTCTAGCCCACTCATTCTGCCATTACCTCAATTGGACCTGTAAACCCACAACAACCAAATTATAGATATGTGAATACTGAGATCTAAATATCGAGTTACTATCTGAGCAGAACAACTATCAAACTGAAATAAAAATTAGTATATATATCATCATACTCCCTCCGTCCGGAAATACTTGTCCTCGAAATGGTTGTATGTAGACTTATTTTAGTTATAGATACATCCATTTTATCCATTTCTAGGACAAGTATTTCCGGACGGAGGGAGTACCAAATAGCAAACTGAAATCATAGTGTATTACGACTATCATGGAATCACATAAATATCATGTGTACAGGGAAAGCTAAAAAATCATGGCAACAACAAACAAAGCCTAAGGTAAATTGGCATTCCAATTATAAGATAGATCACAGGAGAACTGGAACCTAAACCATTATTTTCATGACCAAGCTAGCATTGTCACAGTCCGAGGATCGAGAGAAACAAGGAAAATCTAGCTAAATTATACTCTGTGGTACGAACTCACCGCCTTCCCGACGGCGATGTTCAGAGTTAATGAAGCAGCCCGTACCCAAACCCTTGGCCCTTGGATTCATATGAAATTCCTAGATTGCAAACATGCCTATTGTTTTTAGGCAACACACACATACACCTCAATTTGTCTACCTTCTATATATCAACAAAAGCCCTTGAAGATGCAAGTGGCCACTAATTACCATGCATCTCAGCAGGGCCGACAATGCTACACTCCCTCTCATGCTCTTATAACGCTGGGATGATCATGACATGTTCAGTTTCACAATAGTTTGCAGACCATGCATGAGCACTTTTTGCAAAACCTGTAGCTCTTTAGCAAAACCTGCAACTCCTATATGTAGATCTATAACCATCTCTTTTCTGAATGGATGCAGGATCCTATATGCAGCTTCATCAACAATTTTAAGTTTCTGCAAATAAAATCAAATCAGAATATTAAGTGGGGAATAATCAACAGACATACACATGAATCAAATCTGCTGGAGCGATCTTCTCATTCAAAATCTCCTAGTATCATGTCTCTGCTTCGATAAATGGGTGTCTATGGTCTATCTTGCCATCGTAGTCATCAGGAACATCCATACCTAAGTTATATGTTTGCCTTCGTAAAGAAAATTAATATACCAAGGTCATTCTTTCACATATCCACTTCTAATCTAATACAAGTGGCAATAAATAGTGACACCATTTTAATTCTTCAAACTTACCAACTACATAAGTTCTGAGTACTAACAGAGTGCAACAAGAACTGCAACAAGGTAGCATGGTGTGCTGTATTTCTTTTTTGGCATTTATTATTTAGTATACAACAAAAAAAATACCAGTTGTTGTCAGTGTCCTCACCTCAATAGCTCCAGAATGACCTTGAATCATGTTGTCAAGGTGCAAAAGAAACTTGCTGCGAGCATGGACTTCTCTCTCCACATGCTTCAGGCTGGTCGTAATGGTAGTATCATAGTTAGTATCACGCAACGCGGTGGCAAGACACTAGCCCAAGGAGCCGCTCCCCTCGCCTACAAAATCGCGAACCCTAGGCGAGTACTCCCACACCAGTAGCAGAGAACTCCAATATTTTTGAGGAAGAACACCAGAGACCAGAGGAGCGGCGCCGCCTCGCTAAGCCATGCACCCAGAACAAACCTAATCCCCACCGGTCCCAAACAAACACCCGAAGCCCCCCAGCCCAGGAAGACGTGAACGTACAACAGGCTTTACTATCGATTGGGCCCAACCGCCTTGCCAACTTGTACCTCCCACTGACAAACGAGGCCCACCTGTCGCCCCAACCACAATGCAACCAGAGCGCTCCATTTTAAGGGAGCTTAGTAACTTTACTGATGAATATCCTATTCGACGCATTCTGTATCGAACAGTCTATGTTTCGCACAGAGCTCGCGATCGAGCGGTAACCTGTGCCGGCCCATTAACATGTTCTAGCATTTCCTGATTTGGAAACCTTCTAGAGTTTCCCAGCCTGTTTTTTAACCGGTTTTTCTATTTCTTTTTGACTTTTTCCTCCTTTTCTCTTTTCTTTGTTTTTCTTTTAATTCTTCTTTTTCTTTTCCCTTTTCTCTTTTCTCTTTTCTTTTTAATTTTTCAAGTTTCATTTCTTTTTTTAAGAGTTCATGTTTCGAAAATTATTCGGAAACTTAAAAAACTTTGCGCTTTTAAAAACCGTTCGATTTTTTAAAAACTGGCCGGCTTTCAAAGATTGACCATGTATTAAACAAATGTTCGCGTTTTAAATAAATTGTTCTGGAATTTGAAAAAATATTTCCGATTTTCAAAAATGGTTCGGATGTCTTTGTTCATTTAAAAAAATGTTCAGGAATTTCAAAAAATAGCGTTTTCAAAATTTGTTCACGGTGTCAAGAAATGTTCGTGTTTCAAAAAACATTCAGAAATTTCAAAAAAGTGTTCACAATTTCAAAAGACATTCATATTTTTTAAAAAATTGTCCTTTTCAAATATTTTTCAAAATTAATAAAATAGAATGTTTTCATATTTTTTATCAAATTTTAAAAATTTGCGGGAATTTGATAAAATGTTCATGTTTTGAAAACAATGTTTTCCTTTTTCAAATTTGTTGCTGTTTCAAAAAGTGCTCGCATTTTTTCAAAAAAGATCTCATTTTTTAACATTGTTCCTGTTTTTTTAAGTGAGCTTTCCAAAAAAAAGTTTGCCTTTATAAATTTATTTATTTTTTCTGAAAATAGTGTTTTCATAACTTAGTCTAAGGAATCAAAAATCCTGGCAGTGATTCAATATACGCAAAGAGAGTTTCACACAAATTAGGAATCGCGTGTGTGCGTCCATGATGACGAGTCCAACCCAAAGGTTGATCTCGGAAATTCTTATCCCCACAACTAAGATTCGAGCCACCATTTTCATCAAAGACACGACGTAGACGCGGGTTGACATAGCTGGATAATAGATCTTATGTTTTTACCGGAGTCCACCCTTCATTGAAGCCGTCTCTACCGTTCCCTTGCTTGAGAGAAGTACTAGCTGGTAGGCAGTTGTGTGACAATCTGACTTGAAACGTCGTAGTCGCGTGTCTACCGATCTACCATGAGTATAACGACATTGCACGACCAATCACACATCAACTCCATGGATGTGCACACACCCCACCCCCTCCCCTATCAAGGTGCGTGTGCGCATGTGGCACAAGTTGTTGCGACGTGTTGGGGCATGCTGCAAGCAAAGCAACTGAGTGTTATGTGGTGGCAGAGACAAGACACAAACGAAAAGAAAGGACGTTACGCTAGGATCCAAGCGTTAGACAGACCTATATAAAATGGATGTGCAGCCGGGGGAAGAGCCAAGACACCCAACCTGTAACGGATGTGCAACCAGGGGAAGAGCCAAGAAACACGACCTGTAACGCAGATCATTGGTCGGTCAGCAGTACCACTTCCACCTGCTGAAGAAACACCTTGGACTTGGCGTCGACGCAAACCCATCTGGCCAGGCTAGCGTGCTGGGCGGCGCTTCTTGAGAGGGTACGCGACAGCCAGCTCGCCGGTGGGTGATCGCAGGAAATCACGGAGGCGTACGAAGCACGGGCAGACCCCCGGCTTGCGCGGAGGCCGTACGCGAGCGTCAGCCCCGGACGCGGCGCCGTGTACCGCGCCATGCATGCACATACACGCTACTCCGTACTAGTAGATCCGTGCCACGGCGGTGATTACTTAACTGCGCTTGACTAGTCATAGGTGATACTACTGTCAGAGAGTAATTTCCCGAGTAATTAACAAGCGGTAGCGATGTGTTTCTTCATGGCTTGTCGTAGATAGATTCTTCTACCTCGATCCAGTGGAAAAAGAGTCGCTGTTTTCCACTCACTGGCATGACTAGATGTTCAGGGCCCGTCTAACCCTAGGTCCACTCACTATTCAGTGGAGTATCTTCTGTTTGACGCGTCTGAGTGAGTGGAGACCCGATCGAGCCTTGTTCAACTTTCAGAGAGGCAGGGCTCCTTGATTCCCGCTATGGCTTCCGCCTCCCACGCCCACTATTTGTTCCGGCGCGGAAACACGGGACGGCTAACTTAACCCGCTCTGCTCCGTCAATCAACCACACAACCAAACCAAGAAGACCCACGCTTTCTCCTCGCCCGCTTCTCCCACGACCACCCCTCTCCAGGCTCCGGCCATCCGTCGATGCAACCGGCGCAGCCTTCGTGTGGCAGCCGGAGAGAAGGGAGAGGAGCCCCTGCCCGGGCGGCGCCACTCCCACGCTGCAACCACCACCGGCTGCTCGTGCTCGTCGTCATCGTCTACCTGGTAGGCGGCAGCGACGTTCCTCTTCTAGCCGCTGCGGCGCCGGCCCGCCGTCTGGGAGCAGCGGAATCCGTGGCGTACGACGTCGGCTCACGGCCGGTACCGGAAGTGGTTGCTGCGGCGAGCTCGCCGTCGTCGACGCCTGCCGCCGTGGGGTTCGCCGATGACAAGCGGCCGGTCCCGAGCTGCCCCGACGCCCTCCACAACAGGTAGGATCGATACGATAGTTCAAAATAGCTAGACAGAACCTAGAGACCACGGTACGGCAAGAGCCATGTTTTGACTTGCCGGCGCACAATAATGTCTCGATTTGTACAGATTCATCTTGTTCTTGTTCTTATAGGACTATATACTATGGTTCTGAGTAGTTACTGGATTCACGGTAATTATATATTTTGCCTTGAAGTAAAAAGTTTGAGATAGGCTCTCAACAATTATATATGGTTCCACTGATTCGGTTCTCGGTTGTGAACATGGGATTATCTGAGCACGTGTCTGTTTTTAGACAAGAGATTCTTGAATCTCGCCGGGCATGCATCTGTGAGCTGTCGATCCAATTACAAGTAATACTCCCTCCCTCCCATACTATAAGAGCATCTTCGAAACAATCTTGCTAAATCTCAGTCGATGCTATATCTGTGAGATTTTACATTAAGATCCGTGATTTTTTTTCTTTTTCTCTCGTGCATGCTATGTCACTTGACTGAGACCTAGCTACGCCCTTTTCAAAGTATCGAAAACGCTCTTAATTATATGGACGGAGGGAGTATTTTTTTTATTGAGGGGGCTAGATATAACATAGTTTGATGAATTATTTTCTCAGTTGAAATATACAAGGTAATTTGATTGGTTGAGACTAAAGTAAGTGAAATACAAGTAGATTCATCTTTCTAATACGTATTACATGAGTAGATCACTTTTTAAAGTGTGGATAAATTACATATTAATATAGTAAGTGATAGTCAAAGTCTTCTCTTAAATAATCGAAAGAGGACTTATAAATCCTGCAAAGCAACAATCACATGCGTACGTCAATAGCAGGCACTTTAAAATTTCTCAAAAGACCCATATAATGCCAGCATAGAGAAAAGAAGGCATTTTCGAGATACGCTAGAGATGGTCACGAAGGGAAAGGTCTTTCAAGGCATTTTTCCAGAACACATCAAAAGATCAACACAAAGACATTTTTGAAACGCCGGTAAGTTCAATTTGAGGCATTTTTCCTGAACGCTTAAAAAGATCAACGCACTGGCATTTTTTAAAACGTCAACAAGCTCAATTTAAGGCATTTTTCAGAACGCCAACGACTATTTGTAGCATTTCTCATGCTGCCTCTAAAATAGTGCCTGGCATCTTTCATACTCCCTTCGAAACATTTTTGTGGCATTTCTTATGATTGCCTCTAAACCATTATATGACATCTTTTGTATTGCCTCCAAAATGTTTCCGAGGCACATAAGAATGCCACAAACTTTGCACATGCATATAAGCATATGATTAAAAACCACTATTACATAAAGGTCAATAATTTGCAGCTAGCTCTGTACAAACACACATACAACAGTAAAACAAGATTGAGCGGCTTGCATCGGCTAGAAGTATCATCGTGCACGCGAATAATGTAAAACATCACCATCAGAACATCTTCACAAATCCAGAAATGAGATCAAAGTATCAATCAGAAACACACAGGTACACTGCCTACTGTTGTGACAACAATATGAAGAAGTGTTCCAGCTTGATGCAATCAATCATAAACAGACACACACAGGGACAGAGCCAGAAATTTGATATAGGGGGCGGGGGGGGGGGGGGGGGGGACTAATGAGCATCGATCCAGGCATAAAACATTTAGACCGTGACAAAGGCCTACACTAAAATCATGTTTTCATTGATGTAAATACTAGAAGAAGACTACCAAATTGTCCATCTTTGACAAGGCAGATCCGTTTTTTTAATTTAATATAGCAAAATTAGGTACACTGTAGTACCTATATTGATTCTAATCCAATTTTCATGTGCATCAACCAAGGATCATTAATGTTAGACAATTTGTTTTAGAGATTTGAAGTTGAAGTTGATGAGAGAGGTCATACCATCGAGCATAGAAGACATCATGTTCACATAGCTGAGAGCATGAAGCCATGAACCAACTGGCTTGGAAATTTCATGAATTGATTGAGCTATCTTCCTCTCCAAGTCTACACAAACACAATTAGACAATATAGAAAATCCTAATTAGTTTTTAATGTCTATCGTTCTACATCTCTAAGACACAAACTAATCTAATCCTGAAATAAACTAACCTTTTTTCCTCATCCGAGCGGCCGGCCAATGCACCTGTGAATCAGTGCGGCAGCGCTTCCCTGTCGCCTTCCCTTCTCGATGGTAGCCGATCTACTAGGCAGTCGGCTGCAACGAGTAGGTGTTTCGGATCGCAAGAACTAGCAGATCGAAAACGAAGCGATTAGAGGAGATGGAACTACCGTGAGTACGTGCGTCTTGAGCCTGGTCCTTCTCTTCCACTGTGGACTTTTTTATTTATTCCTTCTACTGATACCTTCAGTGGTGTACCAGCATTTTTATGCTTCTAAAAGAGCAAAGGATGTTCTCAGCACTGTTACAGGTTACAGAGACATGCATGCAAGAAAGGACTAGGAAAGATCCTATTTAGTGATTCTTCACCAGGCATGCCAGATGTAAGCAGGAGAAACCTCCTACTCTAATTAGCTACTGGAAAAGGCATGTACAACACATCTTTCAAGTTTCCCTGCCTGAATTCATAAGCATGTTGTTTCTGGTTATAGCAAAGATTTCTTTAGTAGCTTTTCTCATGCTTGTTGTCTCAGAAACTCTCTTTCTCTTCATTGTATTCCTTAGTGCACCTTCTAAAGTACTGCAACCAGCCTGATGCTTGGTCACTTGAGTTCCAATTGTTGTTTAGTTGGGATCTACATTCTCGTTGTTGTTGAATGACATTTGACTACAAACACTAGACAACTACAATTGGGTAAAAATAAAAATCCTATATAGTTACACAAGGTTAAATTTTGTAGATAAGAACAAACCACCGAATAAGAGTTATGATGGTACCTTAGAGTGCACCAGGGTGTTACCATCTGTTTGCATAATCCGCAGGAAGAAAAAATGAGTTCAGAATAGTCGTATATACAAGAAAAGAGTAAATGAGTTAGTAAAGTGTTATGCATCGTACATTTTGGCGTGGCCATGGAATACACCTAGCTGGGGCATTTCCTAGCTTGTTTATTTTCCCTTGTTTATGAGGCAACTCAGTTGTTTCTTTGAGCATGATGTTGACAAGAACTTCAACACAATCAACTAGTGCCTTGTCGTAGAAACACGTTTCAATCGAAGTAATAAAAACTAAAACATCTCATCCAGTTGATACCTATGAGTATGCTATACTTCTTGACACTCCTACCTTGTGCACATTTAGTTTTGAGTTGAACGATGTATTTGCAAAGGAGGGGGTCATAGGTGCAAGAGCTGTTACGACATCCAAGAGGGAATAATGGAAGCAAAGGAATAAAATGTACAATGAATGATATAGGTGCAAGAGCTGTTATGACATCCAAGTGGGGTCTCCAAGGCAAATGTAGCAACCCCACACTTTCGGGATGCGCTATATCTTGAGCCCGGAATTCTTAACATACTTTCGATATATTTTTATCTTCTCAAAACTAATTTTAAGCCCATGCTTGGCATCGATTTTTGTAATTTCCTATGAGCAGGAGTTATGGGCTCGGCCCATGTATGTCCATCATTTCCTCAACTCTTCAAGTAGACCTTATCTAAATTATACTCGTGTTACCAAAGATTCTAAACAAAAGAGATTTTCCTCAATCGACTTCTCCCAAGTGCGATAAGGCTACCCTTTTCTGAATAACAATCCATTGGAGTATTAAGACCTCAGCTTGTGTAGAAGATTCATTTTGCAACCAAGACCACCATCTCCATTTTATCCTCATGCCACACCTCAAAGAGATATCATCTTTTCAAATACTACAAAGACAATCAAAATCTTTAGTTTGACTTTGGGATCACAGAGTTAGTCGTGTAGACATGAAGAACATTAACAAATTTAACAAAAGGCACATTTAGAGTGTCAGGGATGACATACTTAAGCAAGTATTATATGGTGCATGTCAAGGTAGAAAGTAAGTTGGATCTTCTCATTCCACAAAAACACCATGATTTTTTTTCGTTTTCTCCTTGTTATTTATATCTTAGATTGCAGTTATTATTTTTCTTTGCTGACAAGGGCACAACTCAATAACGCTTTCAAGGATCTGCCAAGGGGGTAGAAAATTTCACTTACGTGTACTAAACTATTTTACTTGTATTTAGCTCATTGTATAACCATAATAAATCAACTAATACATTTTGATATTAAACTTAAAAATTGAATGCTTTTAAACATTATAGAATATAATTTTTGTTACAAGATTCTATTATCTCAAATACATTTCTGTAGAATTTTAACGTGTAGTTTGCATCAGAAGTTCCATCTTAGTCCCCTCCCCCCCTACAATTTAGTTTGCGTGAAAAATCTTTGAGTCAATTAACCTGGAATTTCCCATCCTTTGACAAACTAATTTATGCTACTAAGTTTATTAATATATTGCATATCATGTGTTCGCACCACTTTTATTATCTTCATTATCTCAAAATAAATCCATATCTAATAAATATCTATACTCTAGGGGCAGTGTTGGCCAAAACCATGGTCGAATAAATTTAATTTAATTTTGGGCTATATTATTTAATAATAATTATATTCTTTGATTGTAATATTTACTCACACCTCTCCGGTTTAGAGGGCTCAAATCGAAAATCTCATCAACCAAGGTAGATTGTGAGTGGGTGACATGAGTTTTGTGGATACAAAACTGTTCAATGAAATATATTTCTCACATATTCAATTCCCAAAGTAATAAGTGTAGCACCCTCCCTCTCATTGGACTTGCATGGTGCATGTATAATAAGATGCATGCATGACCATTAATTTCCTCTCTCTTATCTCTATGAATTGAATGTGGCGTGGGAGTTGAAGCACTTTTACTCAATTGGACTCAAATGAGCCTAATACAATGAAAATATGAAATTTTTGAGATGAGCTTTTTGAACCGGGAAGGAGGGAGTATGTTGGCATTGGTTGCATGGTAATCTTTATCTTTAAGTATTTCAATGTTCAAAGAGAGAATGAACAAGGGAAAAAGGAAATGGCGAGGACGAGTAAAATAAATCTAAATGGAAGTCTTAGATGACCAAAGCCCATCCGACTGTTCGCGGACAAGTCCAAATATGTCCACGGACAAATGGGGACATTCATTTGAAAAATAGCATAAAAGATGCCCTTAAAAATTCTTCCCATAACGAAAAAGTTGATGGTGTCTGCGGACATGTCCGCAAGTGTCCATGGACAAACAGGAAATGCCCGTTATGACTTGCCGTTGAAGATGCTTTGATGCCATTAACCCAGCCGAGAGACACGTCAACTCCATATATGCACAGGGAACCAATTTGTGGTTGGATGGTTTGGAGGACAGTGTATCCCCAGCTCATCAGGGTTTAAGTCCTGGTGCTCATATTTATCCTTGAATTTATTTTAGGATTTTTGACGATATGCGTTTTGTGGGAGGAGACGTTTCCGTTGACTACGCGGCGCCTACGATGACTTCGTAAAATTTCAAAATGATATGCCGACTCAGTTTCTCGTATGTGCTCATAGAGGTAGGGTGTGTGTATGTATGTTCATAAAGAGAGTGTGTGTATAAGCACTCTGTGTCTGTACTGTGTTAAAAAAAACCTCCATATGTTACAGCCTCACTGGGCCTGCCCAAGCAAAGGTGTGTGTGTGCGCATGTGGTACAAGCGTTGGGCGTGATGCGCACTGGGTGTTATGTGGGAGCAGTGACACGACACGACAGGCAAAAGAAAGGACGTTACCCAAGCGTAAAAGCGTTGGACGTATATAAAATAGATGTGCAGACAGGGGAAGAGCCAAGAAACGCGACCTGTAATGGATGTGCAGCCAGGAGAAGAGCCAAGAAAATCAACCTGCAACACAGATCATTGGTCGGTGAGCACTCAGCTGTAGCTACTAGCTGCTGAAGAAACACACCTTGGCGTCAGTGGAAACCCATCGTCTCTCTCGGCTAGCGTGTTGGCCGGCGCATGGTGAGACGGTACACGACAGCCAGCTCGCCGGTGGGAGGCGTACGAAGCACGGGCAGACCCCCGGCTTGGGCGGAGGCCGTACGCGAGCGTCAGCCCCGGACGCGGCGCCGTGTACCGCGCCATGCATGCACATACACGCTCGATCCGTGGTCCGTGCCACGGCGGTGATTACTTAACAGGATTTGACTAGTCATAGGTAGCACTCGGACTGTCAGAGACTAATTAAGTACTGCCCCTACCAGTCCACGGTAGCGATGTGTTTCTTCTCCTTTCGTAGAGGGTAGATTCTTCTACCTCGATCCAGTAGAAGCAACACGCTGTTTTCCACTCACGACCAGGCACGTAGTGTATTTTCTCGTTAGACTTTCAGAGAGGCAGCACCCCCATGATTCCCGCTCCCACTCGCATTATTTGGTCCGGCGCGGAAACACGGGACGCGAACTTAACCTGCCCTGCTTCGTCAATCAACCACACAAACAAGAAGACCACCCCCGCTCTGTCTCCTTTCCTGTGTTGCGCGCCCCTCCGCCAGCAACCCGCCGGCGTGCGTCGTGCACTCGTCGATGCAACCGGCGCAGCCTCCGTGTGGCAACAGCCGGGGAGGAGGGAGAGGAGCCCCAGCGTGGGCGGCGCCACTCCCGCGCTGCAACCACCACCGGCTGCTCGTGCTCGTCGTCATCGTGTACCTGGTGGGTGGCAGCGACGTTCTTCTTCTAGCCGCTGCTGCTGCTCCGGCCCGGCGTCTGGGAGCAGCGGAATCCGTGGCGTACGACGTCGGCTCACGGCCGGTACCGGAAGTGGTTGCTGCGGCGAGCTCGCCGTCGTCGACGCCTTCTGCCGTGGGGTTAACCGACGACAAGCGGCCGGTCCGAAGCTGCCCCGACGCCCTACACAACAGGTAGGATAGCTTGAGAACATAGCATAGAGCAAAGAGCCATGTTGAGTTCCCGGCTTACCAGATTGGGCACCTTGGGGCCCAATACTGTCTCCATTTGTACAGGTTCATGATTCATCTTTGTTGACTTGTTCTTATAGTGATTCTGAATGAGTGAACGGTTACTCGTTTCACAGTAATTATATTCTCATGCCTTGAAGTAAAAGGTTTGAGAAGGCCGTTTTGAACATTTCTACTGCCATTGCGTCGGTTGTGAACATGGGACTGTCTCATCGTGTGTCTGTTCCTCGCCAGAGATTCTTAAATCTTGCCGGGCATGCAGCTGTTAGCTGTCAATCGAACTAACCATTATTCTGGAAATATTTTAGATGATTTTGCCGGGCATGCAGCTGTTATGTTGGAGATATTTTAGATGATTCATTTTTCTTCTTCTAAATAACAGTATTAAAAATCTAAAAGAGCCAAAGGCAACATTTTTTCTATAAATTCCAACTTTATTAATATTAATAATGTTTTTGTTACAAACAAGTGTGACATATAAGGAGACTTTTTATATATTTATTTTCAAACTATGCGTAAAATAAGCATCTGCTTTGGGGTGATGTACAAATGTAAATCTTGACAAACTCAACAAAGTATAACGTATTTTCAACTTCAAGAATGACATTTTCAAACTACGCCTAAGATGAGAAGTAATTTGGATTTCATCGTCCCGCCAATAATGTCATGACTGGTTTAAGAATACTTGAGCCACCACTCTATATGCAGGCCCATATGTGAGGGTGTGCAACCAGTGCACTTGCACACCCCCTCCCCCCTCAATAATTAGAGCCCACAACAAATTGTCTAAGGGTTAGCTAAGTAACTAGTGATTCTCCCAAAAAAGATAGCACCAATACTAATTTTGTGTGAATAGTATCAAACAACGAATTTATCTAGTCATTTTCCTTCGTCTCCCTCCCTCCCTCTTTCCCACTAATTTTTATTTAGTCACATGCCCCAAATAAATCAAACACTGTTCACATAACTACTACTCTCTTCGATAAAAAATGAGTGTCGTGGTTTTGGTAAAAATTTGAACTAAGACCATGAAAAACTTATTTTGGATCGGAAGGAAAACAAGTTTCCCATTAAAAATAAACTCCATTATTATTGTGTTAAAGATGTAAACTTTTAAAAATGACCTAAGTTCATTTTAAATTCATTTACAAAAAAACTTGGCTACTTTGATTGCTTAGTTGCAATAGTACTATTTAGCTAGGAGCATTATTTTATGGAGGGCTCGTTTCAAAAAATATATTTTATAGAGGGACTAGTTAGCAAGAATATCTGTACAATAAAATGATTAGATCAACTGGTCCGAACAAATGATAGATAAAATTATGGTGCTATTGCAAAAGTGCACGGTTGCTTGAGTTTTTTCTTTGGGGTGTATAGAAACTAGTTTGTGTAATCATTAGAACTATGCAGAAAATTAAAATGCTCAAAATATAGATATTCTTATACAAATTTATCAATTGGCTACGATATTAACAGGAAACGACACATGACATTTCAGAAAATATTTTAATGAGTATAAAATTCAAGAATTAGTAATTAGATAGAAAAGAAATGTGGCATATTTAACAAAAATCTGAGCAAAAAATAAACCAATAAGAATCAATGTAATTCATAATTTTCATTGATTTTTTTATTTTTATAGGCCTAACTTTAGCTTTTGCATCGGGTCCGCAATTTAATGAGTACGACCGTGTCTATATGGACATCTTTGGTCTCTGTATAACTAAAAAACATTGATTTACGCTTTTAATTTTGTCATTTTAGATGAATTTTCCCAGTTCATTAGGATACTTTAATTTAAAAATGAAAATACTAGAAATTTCTTAAATAGCTTTGCCAAGACGGCGCAAACATTTATTGATTTATACTTAACAATTTTACTTATGTTTTACTTGTTGCATGCTAATAGTTTCTTATCTAATATGTTTTCGTATTAAATTTGAAAATAAAAATTATATAATAGTCTCTTTTTACAATATTTTTCATTGGAAATAAATTTCTCTAGGAAATTTACTTTTACTTTGCATCATAAGTTTTATGTTGGTATTCCCCACAATTTAGTTTGAGATAGTGATACTTAAGAAAATCTTTTGGTCAATTGAGCCACATCCCCCCGCCCGCCCCCATCTTCTGCCTCAGATGCATGTACAAAAAACAAAAAAATGCATCCTTTCATGAATTAATATCTATGTTATACAGATCTAGGAAATATCTTGATGAAAAGTTTCTAGAGTGTATATGCTTGTCTTTAACACAAAAAATATATCAAATTGTAGAGTGGGGTGTCTATGGATCCTTGGTATTGTTGAATTTCTGGTTAAATGCACCCATCATAATTCTTAGGTTTAATAACCGGCTGGTATCACACACTCACTCGAAAGCAACCACCAAATCATACACCAAGTTCAAATATAAGAAAGGTAAATATAAGTCTGTCGGGGCAACAACTTGAACATGCCCAAATAAAAGAGATAGGCCACAAAGGGCCAGAGATTAGTGGCTTGCTGAGGGAGCAAGACAGCGTCCTGCCGAAGTCAACACGTCCATCATACCAGCAACACGGTCAAGGTCCCTCTCCCTCAGAGCGGGTGGTGATGTTGTAGAAACACTAAAAATTTGAAAATAGAATCAGTGGCCCGCCCTAAAAACATTCCTCGATAACCATCTTGTTACCGTCGTCCAAATAGTCCATATCATCACCGCAAGCAGTAAGCAGAAGAGGCGTCTCCTCCTCCCGGTCGGTTGGCCCGAGTTTCTAAAAAGTCAGTCATTTCCAGATCCTCCCATTCAGGCCCTAGAGCTTATATGGGGACAAAGCACCAAAGAGAATGGACAAAAGGGCAAGCGAAATGTGAGTTTCATTCTCCAGAACACCACAAAGAGGGCATACACAAGTATAGATGATCATTTGTAGCTTTTTTGATAAATAAGAGTGTCGAACCAAACGAGGAGCTAAAGGTAGAATTTATATTCTCTTCAAGTTCTATCGACCATCGATACAACTCTACGCACACTTAACGTTTGCTTTACCTAGAACAAGTATGAAACTAGAAGTACTTTGCGAGCTAATAAAACTACGAGTAATTTGCGAGATAATAAAAGTTAGTTGTTTAGTAGAAAGATTTTGTAACACAAAAGAAGGATTTTGTTCCAAGGCAATCGATAACTAGACCGGTAACCATTATTGCAATTTTATATGAGGGACAAGAATGAGCTAACATACTTTCCGTACTTGGATCATATGCACTTATGATTGGAACTCTAGCAAGCATGCACAACTACTAAAGATCATTAAGGTAAAACCCAACCATAGCATTAAGTAACAAGTCCTCGTCACTCCCATACGCAACACCTCCCTTACTCGGGTATGTGATTCAGTCACTCACGCCACCCACTATAAGCGAATCATGAATGTCTTGCAACACCCTACAGCCGAAATCCCACACGCTTCCGCGACACAGAGGGCACCATAGGACAACACCAAAATAAAATATACAACTCAAACCAATCACGATCATCAATCGACCCATAGGACAATAAGAATCTACTCAAACATCATAGGATGTCCATACATCATTAGATAATAATATATAGTATTAAGAACCATTTTAAGTAGAGATTACATGGGAGAGAAGAGGTGTTGCACCATTGCATAAAGGGGGAGAGAGTTGGAGTTGACGGCGGCGAAGTTGTTGGTGTAGATCGCCATCACGATGGTTGCCCCGGCGCCACCGGGAGAGAGGGAGATAGAGCCCCTGATACGTCTCCAATGTATCTATAATTTATGAAGTATTCATGCCATGTTTACAACAATTTTATATGGGTTTGGTATGATTTGCATGGAACTAACCCGGACTGACGCTGTTTTCAATAGAACTACCGTGGTGTTGTTTTTTGTGCAGAAATGAAAATTCTCCAAATGAGCTGAAACTTTTTGACGATTTTTTTGCAACAAAAGAGACCCCCGAAGCTTCGTGGGAGGGTCAGAAGAGCCACGAGGAGGGTGCAACCCACCTGGGAGCGCCTGGTGGGGCTTGGCTTGCCCCAGTGGGTTGTGCTCACCTCAAGGCACATCTTTGCGTGAAACTGACGCCAAAAAATCCTATAAATAACGAAACCATCAGAAATAACCCTAGATTAGAAGTTCCGCCGCCGCAGGCCTCTGTAGCCACCAAAAACCAATCTAGACCCTTTCCGGCACCCTGCCGGAGGGGGGAATCATCTCCGGTGGCCATCTTCATCATCCCGGCGGCCACCACGATGAGGAGGGAGTAGTCCACCCTCGGGGCTGAGGGTTTGTACCAGTAGCTTTGTGTTTAATCTCTCTCTCTCTCTCGTGTTCTTGAGATGTCTCGATCTTGATGTATCTCGGGCTTTGTTAATATAGTTGGATCATATGGTGTTTTCCCCTCTATATATCTTGTTGTGATGAATTGAGTTTTTCCCTTTGAGATTTCGTTGTGATCGGATTGAATACTTTGAATTGAGAGCACTTGATATATGTCTTGCATATGAATACTCGTGGTGACAATGGGGTATCATATTGATTCACTTGATATGTGTTTTGGCACTCAACTCGCAGATTCCCGTGGTGACGTTGGGGTAATCTATGTATAGGGGTTGATGCACGTTCTCGTCTTTTGTTTCTCCGGTAGAAATCTTGGGGCACTCTTTGAGGTTCCTTGTGTTGGATTGAGTATTATGAATCTAAAATTATTTGGTGTTATTTTAGTACGAACTCTTGGATAGGTCGATCGGAAAGAATAGCTTCGAGGTGGTTTTGTACCCTACAAATAATTTCTTCTTATGTTCTCCGCTAGATAGTAACTTTGAAGTGATTCTTCATCGCACTTTGAGGGGTGGTTATATGATCCAGTTATGTTAGCACTGTTGAGAAATTGCACTAGCGAAAGTACGGACCCTAGGCCTCATTTTCAAGCATTGCAATACCGTTTTTGTGCCCGTTTACTATTTGCTACCTTGCTGTTTTTATTTATTCAGATTATAAAAATATATTTCTACCATCAATATTACACTTTTATCACCATCTCTTCACCGAACTAGTGCACATATACAAATTATCATTGTATTTGGTGTGTTGGGGACACAAGAGACTTTTTATTATTTGGTTGCAGGGTTGTTTGAGAGAGACCATCTTCATCCTACACCTCCTACGGATTGATAATCCTTAGGTCATCCACTTGAGGGAAAATTGCTACTGTCCTACAAAACTCTGCGCTTGGAGGCCCAACACGTGTCTACAAGAATAAAGTTGCGTAGTACACATCAGCCCCCTCCTTCTTCTTCTTCCTTGCCCCCCTAGATGGGAGGAGAGTTTCCCCTCTGGTCCATGGCTACCATGGCGGCGAAGGGGCGGAAGCCCTTCGAGATTGGATTTCTCTCTGTTTCTCTTCTGTTTTGCGTTCCTGTTTTCTGGCCCTTCACCGTTTCTTAAATTTCCGGAGATCTGTAACTTCGATTGGACTAAAATTTTAATACAATTTTTTCCAGATATTAGCTTTCTTGCGGCCAAAGAAGGGCACCAACCTCTTTACAGGGCCCCACAAGTCTGCCCGGCACGCCTAGGGTAGGGGGCGCGCCGTCTGAGCTTGTGGCTCCCTCGGTCATCGTCTCATGTTGATTATTTTCCCCCAAAATCACATATATTCCAAAATAAATCTTTGTAAATTTTTATCGTGTTTTGACTTCGTTTGATATGGGTATTCTGCGAAACAAAAAAACACCCAACAAATAGGAACTGGCATAGGGCACTGGATCAATATGTTTGTCCCAAAAGTAATATAAAATATTGCCAAAAGTATATGAAAGTTGTAGAATAATGGCATTAAACAATCAAAATTTATAGATACGATGGAGGCGTATCAACATCCCCAAGCTTACTTCCTTCTCGTCCTCGAGTAGGTAAATGATAAAAAAGATAATTTTTGATGTGGAATGTTACCTAGCATAATCTTGATCATATAATCTAATCATGGCATGAATATTAAGACACGACTGATTTAAAGCAATAGTCTATAGTTTGACATAAAGACGTCAATACTCAGGCATCCCAACAAACAATCATGTCTTTCAAAATATCAATGCTAAAGAATGTTATCCCTACAAAATCATATAGCCTTGTCATGCCCCATCTTCTCAACACAAAGTATTTATCATACACAACCCGGATGACAACCCGAGCAATTGGTTCATACTTTTTTAACGTGCTTCAGCTTTTTCAGCCGCCACGCAATACATGAGCGCAAGCCATGGATATAGCACTATATGTGGAATATAGTACGGTGTAGAGATAATATGGAGAAGACAAAAGGAGTAAGTCTCACATCGACGTGGCTAATCAACGGGCTATGGAGATGCCATCAATTGATGTCAATGCAAGGAATGGGGATTGTCATGCAACAGATACACTAAGAGCTATAAGTGTACGAAAGCTAAAACTAAAAACTAAGTGGATGTGCATCCAATTTGCAATGAAGACCTCAGGCGTTTAAGGAAGCCCATCATCAGAATATACAAGCCAAGTTCTATAATGAAAAATTCCCACTAGTTATATGAAAGTGACAACATAGGAAACTCGCTATATGAAAAACATGGTGCTCCTCTGAAGCACAAGAGTGGAAAAGGATAGTAACATTGCCCCTTCTCTCTTTTTCTCTCATTTTTTTGTTTTCTCCTTTTTTTCTTTTTTTTTGTTGGGCTCTTTTTGGCCTCTTTTTTTATCTTTGTCAGGAGTCTCATCCCGACTTGTGGGGGAATAATAGTCTGCATCATCCTTTCCTCAATGGGACAATGCTTTGATGATGATGATCATCACACTTCTATTTACTTACAACTCGATATTACAACTCGATATCTAGAACAATATGACTCTATATGAATGCCTCTGCCGGTGTACCAGGATGTGCAATGATGCAAGTGTAACATGTATAATAATGATAAACGGTGGCTGAGCCACAAATACCATGTCAGCTATATGATCATGCAAATCAATATGACAATTAATGCTCAAGTCATGTACTCCCTCCCTTCCTAAATATTTGTTTTTCTAGAGATTTCAACAAGTGACTACATACAGAGCAAAATGAGTGAATCTACACTCTAAAATATGTCTATATACATCCGTATGCGGTAGTCCATTTGAAATCTCTAAAAGACAAATATTTAGGAATGGAGGGAGTATATGATGATGATGGAAGTTGCATGCCAATATATCTCAGAATGGCTATGGAAATGCCATGATAGGTAGGTATGATGGCTGTTTTGAGGAATATATAATGAGGCTTATGTGTGATAGGGTGTATCATATCACGGGGTTCGAATGCACATGAGAAGTTTGCACCGTCTCTCGAGGTGAGAAAGGGTAATGCACGGTACCGAAGAGGCTAGCAAATTGCGAAAAGGTGAGAGTGCGTGTAATCCATGGGCTCACATTAGTCATAAAGAACTCACATACTTATTGTGAAAGTTTATTAGCCCTCAAAGTAGAGTACTACTACGCATGCCCCTAGGGGGATAGATTGACATGAAAAGACCATAGCTCGTTTCCGACCGCCACTCATAAGGAAGACAATCAATAATAAATCATGCTCCAACTTCTTAGCATAACGAGAGACTATACATGCATGCTTCAGGAATCACAAACCTTAACAACAATATTCTTACTAAACGACAATCATTCACTAGTACCTCCCACATATTATCATCTCAATATCGCAAAACTATTGCAAGGAATCAAACATATCATATTTAGTGATCTACAAGTTTTACGTGGGATTTTATGACTAACCATGTGAATGACCAATTCATGTTGACTCTCTAAATAGATATAAGTGAAGCATGAGAGTTTAATTATTTCTACAAAAGACATGCCCATGCTCTAACAAATATAAGTGAAGAAAAAGAGCATTCTACAAATGACGGTTTTCCTATGTAGAGAAACAGGCAATCCAAACTTCAAATGATATAAGTGAAGCACATGAAGCATTCTATAAAACCATTCTCAAAAGATATAAGTGAAGTGCAAAGAACATTCTATAAATCAACCAAGGACTATCTCATACCAGCATGGTGCATTATTAAAATAAAAATAAAGTGCACATTACGCTCCAAGAATTTATGCATATCATGTGAACAAACAAAAACCGAAACATACCGACACTTGTTGAAGATAGATGGGATGCCTTACGGGGCATCCCGAAGCTTAGATTCTTGAGTCTCCTTGAATATTTACTTGGGGTGCCTTGGGCATCCCCAAACTTGAACTCTTGCCTCTCCTTATTCTCTTCATATCGATACCAAATCGATCTTTGAACACTTCATCCACACAAAACTTAACCAAACTTTTTATTAGCAGGGTTAGTACATATAACATCAAATCCCATCATGTCCTGCTGTACCATTATTGTATAATTATAATAGGAGTTAGCGGAACAGATGCATGCTATGGAACATCATGTCCTGCTATGGGACACTAGCTCACCTATACTAAGCATATAGGTTAACAGATAAAGTATCAATAGCAAGTTGTCAAAAACAGGCTATGCATCAAAATAGGAGCTATCAGAACAACAATAGTAGCAAAATCTAATGCAAGAATACGAAAGAAAGAATGGAAGATATCTGGATGACCAAGGGGGATTTCTTGCCTAGAAGCTCTACCAAGAAGGAAGGGTCGTCGTCGACGTAGTCATACTTTGGGGCAGCAGCGGTCTTGAGATCTACCAAAATAATAAAGGAGAGGGGGGGACAGATAAATAACAGAGCAATCAAATGCAACACGATGCCAATATGTGATGATGATATACCCTAATGCATCACTAAGCATTTTAAAAGAAGAGGGAAAACATCTGCAATGCTTTCCCAGTTCCAAGTATTATTCGGTATATTAATCCAGGGGCAAATGTTCAAGGTTCATTATGTTAGAGGGGTGTGACAACTATGTCGATGGCATGTTCAGATTCATTATATTTTTCTGATCGACTTTTTCATCCGAATTACGGTTTATTTTCTATGGATTTCCAAAGTTTATTGGTGTTCAGAATTTCTAGAGTTAATAAATAATTTTAAATATATTAAATATTAATTAGTATGGGTACACAGAGAGTGTACCCAGAAGTGCACCAATGAGGCTGACATTGGGCTAGTTGATTGCACAGTCAGCAGTCAACTATGGACTAGCTGATTGGTCAACTAACAAGGAGGGACCCACCTGTCATTGGTTGTGCATTTTAACAGAGTTTTAATTTAACTAAATGGGCTAATTTGTAGGTGCAGTGCCTACTGTTAGTGACACGGGGGTATTACAATTAGTTCTAACAGGGGTTAGTCCTTATTAAACTTGGTCGGCCCTACATGGTAGTGGTACAGCCACCACCGTGTCTGGCGGCCGAAGTAAGGCAGCGGGCAGCAGCAAGCCGTAGCGCACCACCTAACAGCGGCAAAGCTTACGGCCATGGCGGAGCTCAAGCTTCATCAGAAACCTCCCATCGGGCGCGGTTTGATGCATGGGTGGGTGTGTTCGAGCGAACGTGATGAGGCGTGTTGCTACTTCTTGAGCTTGCGTTGGTTTTTCTCTTGAAGAGGAAAGGGTGATGCAGCAAAGTAGAGTAAGTATTTCCCTAGTTTTGAAAACCAAGGTAACAATCTAGTAGGAGACAACGCGCAAGTCACTAAATACCTGCACAAACAAACACCAACTTGCACCCAACGCGATAAAGGAGTTGTCAATCCCTTCATGGTTATTTGCAAAGTGAGATCTGATAGAGATGGATAATCAGTAAAGTAATGTTTTTTTGGTATTTTTGGTTTACGGAACGGAAAGTAAAAGATTGCAAAGGAAGTAAATAGGAAACTAAAATTATAGATCGAAAAATTATATGATGGAAACTAGACTCGGGGGCCATAGGTTTCACCAGAGGCTTCTCTCAAGATAGAAATTATTACGGTGGGTAAACAAATTACTGCCGAGCAATTGATAGAAAAGCACAAAGTTATGATGATAACTAAGGCAATGATCTTGAACATAGGCATCACGTCCGTATCAAGTAGACCGACTCTTGCCTGCATCTACTACTATTACTCCATACATCGACCGACTCCTGCCTGCATTTAGACTATTAAGTTCATAAGAACAGAGTAACGCATTAAGTAAGATGCCATGATGTAGCGGGATAAACTCAAACAATATGATGAAAACTCCATCTTGTTATCATTGATGGCAACAGTACAATAAGTGTCGATTCCCCTTCTATCACTGGGATCGAGCACCGCAAGATTGAACCCAAAGCTAAGCACTTCTCCCAATTGCAAGAAAAACCAATCTAGTTGGCCAAACCAAATCGATAGTTCGAAGAGACTTGCAAAGATATCAAATCATGCATATAAGAATTCAGAGGAGATTCAAATAATATTCATATATAAGCTGATCATAAATCCACAATTCATCGGATCTCAGCAAACACATCGCAAAACGGTATTACATCGAATAGATCTCCAAGAGCATTGAGGAGAACATGGTATTGAGAATCAAAGAGAGAGAGAAGAACCCATCTAGCTACAAGCTATGGACCCGTAGGTTTGTGGTAAACTAGTCACGCTTCATCAGAGAGGCAATGGTGTTGATGTAGAAGCCCTCCGTGATCGAATCCCCTGCCGGCAGGACGCCGGAAAAGGCCCCTAGATGGGATCTCATGGGTACAAAAGGTTGCGGTAGTGGAAAAGTGTTTTCGTGGCTCTCCTAGTAGGTTTTGGAATATTTGAGAATATATAGGCGGAAGAAATTGGTCGGTGGAGTCATGAGGGGGCCACAAGGGTGGGGGCGCACCCTCCGTCCTTGTGGCCGCCTCGTGGCTTTCCTGATGTGCACTCCAAGTCCTCTGGATGTCTTCTGGTCCAAGAAAAATCATCGCGAAAGTTTCATTCCGCTTGGACTCCGTTTGGTATTCCTTTTCCGCGAAACTCTAAACAAGAAAAAACAGGAACTGGCACTAGGCTCTAGGTTAATAGGTTAGTCCCAAAAATCATATAAAATAGCATATTAATGCATATAAAACATCCAAAACAGATAATATAATAGCATGGAACAATCAAAAATTATAGATACGTTGGAGATATATCAAGCATCCCCAAGCTTAATTCCCGCTCATCCTTGAGTAGGTAAATGATAAAAATGGAAATTTTGATGTGGAATGCTACCTAACATATTTATCCATGTAATTTTCTCTTTGGTGGCATGAATGTTCAGATCTGTATGATTCAAAACAAAAGTTTAATATTGACATAAAAACAATAATACTTCAAGCATACTAACAAGATAATTATGTCTTCTCAAAATAACATGGCCAAAGAAAGCTTATCCCTACAAAATCATATAGTCTGGCTATGCTCCATCTTCATCACACAAAATATTCAAATCATGCACAACCCCAATGACAAGCCAAGCAATTGTTTCATACTTTTGATGTTCTCGAACCTTTTCAACTTTCACGCAATACATGAGCGTGAGCCATGGACATAGCACTATAGGTGGAATAGAAGATGGTGGTGGAGAAGATAAAAAGAGGGACATAGTCTCACATCAACTAGGCGTATCAATGGGCTATGGAGATGCCCATTAATAGATATCAATGTGAGTGAGTAGGGATTTCCATGCAACGGACGATGCACTAGAGCTATAAGTTTATCAAAGCTCAAAAAGAAAACTAAGTGGGTGTGCATCCAACTTGCTTGCTCATGAAGACCTAGGCATTTTGAGGAAGACCATCGTTGGAATATACAAGCCAAGTTCTATAATGAAAAATTCCCACTAGTATATGAAAGTGATAACATAGGAGACTCTCTATCATGAAGATCAAGGTGCTACTTTGGAGCACAAGTATGGAAAAGGATAGTAACATTGCCCTTCTCTCTCTTTCTCTCATTTTTCTTTCTTTATTTGTTTTCTCTTTTTTCTCTTTCTTTTTATATCTCTTTTTTCTTTTATTTTTTATTTCCTCACATGGGACAATTCTCTAAAAAGGAAGACCATCACACTTCTAATTACTTACAACTCAAAAATTACAACTCGATACTAGAATAAGATATGACTCCATATGAATGCCTCTGGTGGTGTACCGGGATGTGCAATGAATCAAGAGAGACATGTATAAAAAATGATGAGCGGTGGCTTTGCCACAAATACGATGTCAACTACATGATCATGCAAAGCAATATGACAATGATGATGCGTGTTATAATAAATAGAACGGTGGAAAGTTGCATGGCAATATATCTCGGAATGGCTATTGAAATGCCATAATAGGTAGGTATGGTGGCTATTTTGAGGAAGGTATATAGTGGGTTTATGATACCGGCAAAAGTTGCGCAGTACAAGAGAGACTAGCAATGGAGGAAGGGTGAGAGTGAGTATAATCCATGGACTCAACATTAGTCATAAAGAACTCACATACTTATTGAAAAATCTATTAGTCATCAAAAAAGTACTACACGCATGCTCCTAGGGGGATAGATTGGTAGGAAAAGACCATCGCTCATCCCCGACCGCCACTCATAAGGAAGACAATCAAATAATATCTCATGCTCCAACTTCGTTACATAACGGTTCACCATACATGCATGCTACGGGACTCACAAACCTTAACACGAGTATTTCTGAAATTCACAACTACTTACTAGCATGACTCTAATATCACCATCTTCATATCTCAAAACAATCATAAGGAATCAAACTTCTCATAGTATTCAATGCACTTTATATGAAGGTTTTTATTATATCCCTCTTGGATGCCTATCATATTAGGACTAATTTTATAACAAAAGCAAATTACCATGCTGTTTAGAGACTCTCAAAATAATATAAGTGAAGTACGAGAGTCATAAATTTCTATAAAATAAAACCACCGCCTTTCTCTAAAAAGATATAAGTGAAGTACTATAGCAAAATTTCCTAGCTCAAAAGATATAAGTGAAGCACATAGAGTATTATAATAAATCACGATTCATGCATGTATCTCTCAAAAGGTGTGTACATCAAGGATGATTGTGGCAAACTAAAAATCAAAGACTCAAATCATACAAGACGCTCCAAGCAAAACACATATCATGTGGTGAATAAAAATATAGCCTCAAGTAAAGTTATCGATAGACGAAGACGAAAGAGGGGACGCCTTCCGGGGCATCCCCAAGCTTAGGCTCTTGGTTATCCTTGAATATTTCCTTGGGGTGCCTTTGGAATCCCCAAGCTTAGGCTCTTGCCACTCTTTATTCCATAGTCCATCAAATCCTTGCCCAAAACTTGAAAACTTCACAACACAAAACTTAACAGAAAATCCCATAAGCTCTGTTAGTATAAGAAAATAAATCACCACTTTTGGTACTGTTGTGAACTCATTCTTTATTTATATTGGTGCAATATCTAATGTATTCTAACTTTTCCATGGTTCATACCCCCGATACGAGCCATAGGTTCATCAAAATAAGCAAACAACACATAGAAAACAGAATCTGTCAAAAACAGAACAGTCTGTACCAATCTGGATATTTCGAATACTTCAGTAACTCCAAAAATTCTGAAACATTAGGAAGACCTAAGCAATTTGTTTATTAATCTTATACAAAAAGAATCAGTATTTTATCGCGCTTCTGCAGAAAATTAGAATTAGTTTCCTGAGCGCAAAAGTTTCTGCTTTTTAGCAAGATCAAATCAACTATCACCGTAAGCTATCCCAAAGGTCTTACTTGGCACAAACACTAACTAAAACACAAAACCACATCTAACCAGAGGCTAGATGAAATATTTATTGCAAAAAAGAACCTAAAAAGCAAAAAAAATGGGTTGCCTCCCAACAAGCGCTATTGTTTAACGCCCTTAGCTAGGCATAAAACGTGAATAGATCTAAGTATTATCATCTTTTGCATGCAGTCCATAAGTGGCTCTCATAATAGATTCATAAGGCAATTTAATTTTCTTTCTTGGGAAGTGTCCGATGCCTTTCCTTAACGGAAATTGAAATCTAATGTTTCCTTCTTTCTTATCAATAATTGCACCAATCGTTCTAAGGAAAGGTCTACCAAGAATAGTAGGACAGGTAGGATTGCAATCTATATCAGGAACAATGAAATCTATGGGTACATAATTCCTATTTGCAACCAATAAGAACATCATTAATCCTTCCCATAGGATTCTTAATAGTGGAATCTGCCAGATGCAAATTTAAAGAACAATCATCAAATTCATGGAAACCTAACACATCACAAAGAGTTTTTGGAATCGTGGAACACTATGTCGGTGCACAAAAGGAGGGGTCCTATTTTGTACCCCTTTACTTGTGCGCGGGCAGTTGGAGCCGCGCCTACAGCCACACCTAGCGGGGCAGAGGAAGGAAGCAAAGCCACAAGACAACCAGAGCAACGCCAAGCCAGAAACATGAAGAGCAGAAGGGCGAGGTGAGCTCCCCCGACAAGGCCCTTGACGGGGCGGCCTCCACAGCCCCGGCAAGAACCTTGTCGGGGAAAATTTCCCAACACCAGTATAGCCGCCACCCTTC
This sequence comes from Triticum urartu, assembly GCF_056163025.1. Classification (NCBI taxonomy): domain Eukaryota; kingdom Viridiplantae; phylum Streptophyta; class Magnoliopsida; order Poales; family Poaceae; genus Triticum; species Triticum urartu. The sequence continues at coordinate 21,477,021 of NC_141875.1, forward strand.
CAACACCATCAACCACTTTGGAACCGAGGCTCGGGAGGCACCTCCATGGTGGCATGCAGATCTTTGTGGAGACCAGAAGCACACAAGACTAGATGATAACCAGAAGACGACGATCCTCGGCAAGATCCTTTCCAAGGATACCCACGAGACCCCCGGCAAGACCCTTGCCGGGGCCCTGGCAAGACTCTTGCCGAAGACATCGGCGGGGCCGCAGCTAGGCCCACATCTGCCAAGACTCCACCGCCGTTCCCATGCAGCTGCCAGCCCACGAGCTAGGCAAGCACTTGCGTGGCTACGTGCGGCCTCTAGGCCGACTCGGCAAGCACCTGCGTGGTGGCATACAGATCTTCGTGAAGACTCTGCCACCGCACCAACTCAGCATCTAGCCAGCGTGGCTCTACATGCTACCTCTTGAGCACTGCGTTGGTTTTCCCCGAAGAGGAAGGGATGATGCAGCAAAGTAGCGTAAGTATTTCCCTTAGTTTTTGAGAACCAAGGTATCAATCCAGTAGGAGGCTACGCGCGAGTCCCTCGTACCTGCACAAAAAAAAAATCCTCGCAACCAACGCAAATAGGGGTTTTCAATCCCTATAAGGCCACTTACGAGAGTGAGATCTGATAGATATGATAAGATAATATTTTTGGTATTTTTATGATAAAGATGCAAAGTAAAATAAAGGAAAAGTAAATAGCAAAGGAAATAACTAAGTAGTAGGAGATTAATATGATGAAGATAGACCCGGGGGCCATAGGTTTCACTAGTGGCTTCTCTCGAGAGCATAAGTATTCTACGGTGGGTGAACAAATTACTGTTGAGCAATTGACAGAATTGAGCATAGTTATGAGAATATCTAGGTATGATCATGTATATAGGCATCACGTCCGAGACAAGTACACCGACTCCTGCCTGCATCTACTACTATTACTCCACTCATCGACCGCTATCCAGCATGCATCTAGAGTATTAAGTTAAAAACAGAGTAATGCCTTAAGCAAGATGACATGATGTAGAGGGATAGACTCATGCAATATGAAGAAAACCCCATCTTGTTATCCTCGATGTCCACAATACAATACGTGCCTTGCTGCCCCTACTGTCACTGGGAAAGGACACCGCAAGATTGAACCCAAAGCTAAGCACTTCTCCCATTGCAAGAAAGATCAATCTAGTAGGCCAAACCAAACTGATAATTCGAAGAGACTTGCAAAGATAACCAATCATACATAAAAGAATTCAGAGAAGATTCAAATATTATTCATAGATAGACTTGATCATAAACCCACAATTCATCGGTCTCAACAAACACACCGCAAAAAGAAGATTACATTGAATAGTTCTCCACAAGAGAGGGGGAGAACATTGTATTGAGATCCAAAAAGAGAGAAGAAGACATCGAGCTACTAACTATGGACCCGTAGGTCTGAGGTAAACTACTCACACTTCATCGGAGGGGCTATGGTGTTGATGTAGAAGCCCTCCGTGATCGATGCCCCCTACCTCGTGGCTCCGTATCTGATCGTTTGGGGGTACGTAGGTATATATAGGAGGAAGGAGTACGTCGGGGGAGCAACAGGGGGGTAGGCGTGTCCCCCTACCTCGTGGCCTCCTCTTTTCTTTCTTGATGTAGGGTCCAAGTCTCCCGGTTCTTGTTCGTTGAGAAAATCACGTTCCCGAAGGTTTCATTCTGTCTGGGCTCCGTTTGATATTCCTTTTCTTCGAAACCCTAAAATAGGCAAAAAACAGCAATTCTGGGCTGGGCCTCCGGTTAATATGTTAGTCCCAAAAATAATATAAAAGTGGATAAAAAGCCCAATAATGTCCAAAACAATAGATAATATAGCATGGAGCAATCAAAAATTATAGATACGTTGGAGACGTATCAAGCTTCCCCAAGCTTAATTCCTGCTCGTCCTCAAGTAGGTAAATGATAAAAACAGAATTTTTGATGCGGAGTGCTACTTGGCATAATTTTAATGTAATTCTTCTTAATTGTGGTATGAATATTCAGAGCCGAAAGATTCAAGAGAAAAGTTTAATATTGACATAAAAATAATAATACTTCAAGCATACTAACAAAGCAATTATGTCTTCTCAAAATAACATGGCCAAAGAAAGTTATCCCTACAAAATCATATAGTTTGGCTATGCTCCATCTTCACCACAAAAAATATTTAAATCATGCACAACCCCGATGACAAGCCAAGCAATTGTTTCATACTTTTGATATTCTCAAAACTTTTTCATTTTTCACGCAATACATGAGCGTGAGCCATGGACATAGCACTATAGGTGGAATAGAATGGTGGTTGTGGAGAAGACAAAAAGGGAGAATATAGTCTCACATCAACTAGGCGTATCAACAGGCTATGGAGATGCCCATCAATAGATATCAATGTGAGTGAGTAGGGATTGCCATGCAACGGATGCACTAGAGCTATAAGTATATGAAAGCTCAAAAAGAAACTAAGTGGGTGTGCATCCAACTTCCTTGCTGATGAAGACCTAGGGCATTTTGGGGAAGCCCATCATTGGAATATACAAGCCAAGTTCTATAATGAAAAATTCCACTAGTATATGAAAGTGATAACATAGGAGACTCTCTATCATGGATATCATGGTGCTACTTTGAAGCACAAGTGTGGTAAAAGGATAGTAACATTGTCCCTTGTCTCTTTTTCTCTCATTTTTTTATTTGGGTCTTTTCTCCTTTTTTATGGCCTCTTTTCTTTCTCTCTCTTTTTTTTCGTCCGGAGTCTCATCCCGACTTGTGGGGGAATCATAGTCTCCATCATCCTTTCCTCACTGGGACAATGCTCTAATAATGATGATCATCACACTTTTATTTTTCTTACAACTCAAGAATTACAAATCGATACTTAGAACAAAATATGACTCTATATCAATGCCTCCGGCGGTGTACCGGGATATGCAATGATGCATGAGTGACACGTATGAAAGAATTATGAATGGTGGCTTTGCCACAAATACGATGTCAACTACATGATCATGCTAAGCAATATGACAATGATGGAGTGTGTCATGAAAAACGGAACGGCGGAAAGTTGCATGGCAATATATTTCGAAATGGCTATGGAAATGCCATAATAGGTAGGTATGGTGGCTGTTTTAAGGAAGGTATATGGTGGGTGTATGATACCGGCGAAGGGTGCGCGGTATTAGAGAGGCTAGCAAAGGTGGAAGGGTGAGTGTGCTTATAATCCATGGACTCAACATTAGTCATAAAGAACTCATATACTTACTGCAAAAGTCTACAAGTTATCAAAGCAAAGTATTACGCGCATGCTCCTAGGGGGATAGATTGGTAGGAAAAGACCATCGCTCGTCCCTGACCGCCACTCATAAGGAAGACAATCAAGAAATAAATCATGCTCTGACTTCATCGCATAACGGTTCACCATACGTGCATGCTACGGGAATCACAAACTTCAACACAAGTATTTCTCAATTTCACAACTACTCAACTAGCATAACTTTGATATCACCATCTTCATATCTCAAAACAATTATCAACCATCAAACTTCTCATAGTATTCAACACACTCATAAGAAATTTTTATTATTAATATTGTATACCACGCATATTAAGACTTTAAGCAAATTACCATGCTATTTAAGACTCTCAAAATAATCTAAGTGAAGCATGAGAGATCAATAGTTTCTATAAAACAAATCCACCACCGTGCTCTAAAAGATATAAGTGAAGTACTAAAGCAAAACTATATAACTCAAAAGATATAAGCGAAGCACATAGAGTATTCTAACAAATTCCAAATCATGTATGGCTCTCTCAAAAGGTATGTACTGCAAGGATGACTGTGGTAAACTAAAAAGCAAATACTCAAATAATACAAGATGCTCCAAGCAAAACACATATCATGTGGCAAATAAAAATATAGCTCCAAGTAAAGTTACCGATAGAAGTAGATGAAAGAGGGGATGCCTTCCGGGGCATCCCCAAGCTTTGGCTTTTAGGTGTCCTTAGATTATCTTGGGGGTTACATGGGCATCCCCAAGCGTAGGCCCTTGCCACTCCTTGTTCCATAATCCATCAAATCTTTAGCCAAAACTTGAAAACTTCACAACACAAAACTTAAAGTAGAAAATCTCGTGAGCTCCGTTAGCGAAACAAAATAAAAGACCACTTCAAGGTACTGTAATGAACTCATTCTTTATTTATATTGGTTTTATACCTACTGTATTCCAACTTCTCTATGGTTTATAAACTATTTTACTAGCCATAGATTCATCAAAATAAGCAAACAATACATGAAAAACAGAATCTGTCAAAAACTGAACAGTCTGTAGTAATCTGTAGCTAGAGCAAGATCTGCAACCCCAAAAATTCTAAAATAAATCTCTGGACGTGAGGAATTTATCTATTAATCATATGCAAAAATAATTAACTAAATACCACTTTCCAAATAAAAATGACAGCAGTTCTTGTGAGCGCTAAAGTTTCTGTTTTTTACAGCAAGTTCAACAAGACTTTCCCCAAGTCTTGCCAGCGGTTCTACTTGGCACAAGCACTAATTAAACACAAAAAACAAAACCAAAACAGAGGCTAGATAAATTATTTATTACTAAACAGGATCAAAAAGCAAGGAATAAAAATAAAATTGTGTTGCCTCCCAACAAGCGCTATCGTTTAATGCCCCTAGCTAGGCATAACAAGCAAAAATAGATCTAGGTATTGCCATCTTTGGTAGGCAATCCATAAGTGGCTCTCATAATAGATTCATAAGGTAATTTAATTTTCTTTCTAGGAAAGTGTTCCATGCCTTTCCTTAATGGAAATTGGAATCTAATATTTCCTTCCTTCATATCAATAATTGAACCAATCATTCTAAGGAAAGGTCTACCAAGAATAATAGGACATGAAGGATTGCGATCTATGTCAAGAACAATAAAATATACGGGCACATAATTCCTATTTGCAACAATAAGAACATCATTAATTCTTCCCATAGGTTTCTTAATAGTGGAATCCGGAAGGTGCAAGTTTAGAGAGCAATCATTAAAATCACGGAAACCTAACAAATCACACAAAGTCTTTGGAATCATGGAAACACTAGCACCCAAATCACATAAAGCATAGCATTCATGATCTTTAATTTTAATTTTAATTGTTGATTCCCACTCATCATAAAGTTTTCTGGGATAGAAACTTCCAATTCAAGTTTTTCTTCATAAGATTGCATCAAGGCATCAATGATATGTTTAGTGAACGCTTTATTTTGACTATAAGCGTGAGGAGAATTTAGCACGGATTGCAACAAGGAAATACAATCAATCAAAGAGTAATTTTCATAGTTAAATTCCTTGAAATCCATAATAGTGGGTTTAGCAACATCTAAGGTTTTAATTTCTTCAATCCCACTTTTATCAAATTTAGCATCAAGATCAACAAATTCCGAATTCTTGGAACGCCTTCTAGGTAAAGGTGGATCATATTCAGTCCCATCATTATCAAGATTCATATTACAAAACAAAGATTTAATAGGGGACACATCAATAACTTTTAGATCTTCATCTTTATTTTCATAGGAACTAGAAGAACACGCTCTTATAAAGGCATCTTTCTTAGCACACATCCTAGCGGTTCTTTCTTTGCACTCATCAATGGAAATTCTCATGGCTTTGAGAGACTCATTGATATCATGCTTAGGTGGAATAGATCTAAGTTTCAAAGAATCAACATCAAGAGAAATTCTATCAACGTTCCTAGCCGAATCATCAATCTTAAGCAATTTTTCTTCAATCATAGCATTAAAATTCTTTTGCGAAGTAATAAATTCTTTAATATTAGATTCAAAATCAGAGGGCATCTTATTATAATTTACATAAGAATTGTTGTAGGAATTACCATAATTATTAGAGGAATTACTAGGATAAGGCATAGGGTTGAAATTTCCTCTATACGCGTTGTTACCAAAATTGTTCCTACCAACAAAATTCACATCCATAGATTCATTATTATTCTCAATCAAAGTAGACAAGGGAATATCATTAGGATCAGAAGAAACACTCTTATTAGCAAATAATTTCATAAGTTCATCCATCTTTCCACTCAAAACATTAATTTCTTCTATCGCATGCACCATTTTATTAGTAGATCTTTCAGTATGCCATTGAGAATAATTAACCATAATATTATCTAGGAGTTAAGTAGCTTCTCCTAAAGTGATTTCCATAAAAGTGCCTCCTGCAGCCGAATCTAAAAGATTTCTAGAAGCAAAATTCAATCCGGCATAAATTTTTTGTATAATCATCCACAAATTTAAACCATGAGTAGGGCAATTACGTATCATTAATTTCATTCTCCCCCAAGCTTGTGCAACATGTTCATGATCAAGTTGCTTAAAATTCATAATGTCGTTTCTAAGAGAGATGATCTTAGCGGGAGGAAAATATTTAGAGATAAAAGCATCTTTGCATTTGTTCCATGAATCAATACTATTTTTAGGCAAAGACGAAAACCAAGCTTTAGCACGATCTCTAAGCAAAAAAGGAAACAACTTCAATTTAACAATATCATTATCCACATCTTTCTTCTTTTGCATGTCACACAAATCAACGAAGCTATTTAGATGGGTAGCGGCATCTTCATTAGGAAGGCCGAAAAACTGATCTTTCATGACAAGATTCAGCAAAGCAGTATTAATTTCACAAGATTCAGCATCGGCAAGAGGTGCAATCGGAGTGCTAATAAAATCATTGTTGTTGGTATTGGTGAAGTCACACAATTTAGTATTATCTTGAGCCATCGTGACAAGCAAGCAAACTAACACACAAGCAAACAAAAAGCAAGCGGGCAAAAAGAGGCAAATAGAGAAAGAGAGGGAGGATAGAGAGAGAGAGGGCGAATAAAACGGCAAGGATGAAGTGGGGGAGAGGAAAACGAGAGGCAAATGGCAAATAATGTAATGCGGGAGATAAGGGTATGTGATGGGTACTTGGTATGTTGACTTTTTCGTAGACCTCCCCGGCAATGGCGCCAGAAATCCTTCTTGCTACCTCTTGAGCACTGCGTTGGTTTTCCCTGAAGAGGAAGGGATGATGCAGCAAAGTAGCATAAGTATTTCCCTCAATTTTTGAGAACCAAGGTATCAATCCAGTAGGAGGCTACGCGCGAGTCCCTCGTACCTGCACAAAACAAATAAATCCTCACAACCAACGCAAATAGGGGCACTACAAAAAAATACACTTCCATGATGATACGTGTTTGTCATAGTAGGTCGCATTTTCTGTCATGCATGTACATCCATGACGATTTTATGACAGAATCAAGATAGTCATACCTGTGCTATCGTAGAAGTGTTCCATGACATTACCAAAATTATCATCACGGAAGTGTCCACTTCCATGACGATAAATCGCGCATCACAGATGTGCTTTCGTCAAGGGTGACCGACACATGGCATCCACCGTAACGGAATGCCGTTAAGCTACCGGGTCGGGTTTTCGATCCGATAACCCGTTAACAGCCCCGACCAATGGGGATTTTCCACGTGTAAAATCATCATTGGATGGAGGAGACACGTGTCAGGTCCGCGTTGGCACAGGTGTCACTCATCCAATGGGCGAGACGCGCCTATGATATGTTGACACGTGGACCGGCCCATCAAGTTTAAATGGGCCGGCCCAACTAAAGGCCCACAAGATTTTGCAGACCATAATGGGCCGACCCAGCTAAAGGCCCACAAGATTTTGCGGACCATAATGGGCTGGCCCAGCTAAAGGCCCACAAGATTTTGCGGCCCATAATGGGCCGGCCCAGGTAAAGGCCCATAAGATTTTTGTGTGCCATAATGGGCCGGCCCAGGTAAAGGCCCACAAGATTCTTGCGGATCATAATGGGGCGGCCCAGCTAAAGGCCCACGAGATTTCACCGACATTAATGGGCCGGGCCAGTTGTAGGCCCATAAGATTTTGAGGACCCTAGTAGGCCGGCCCATTAACTGGCTGCCATGTTTTGGGCCAAATGCCGGCCCATATTTGATCCGGTCCATTAATGGCCTGCCACGCTCCGGGCCTAATAGTGGCCCATATGAGATCCGGCCCGTTAAAAGCCTACCACGTTCTGGGCCAAATTACGGCCCAGATCAGGTCCGACCCTTTAAGAGGCTTTGGGCTCAATTATGGCCCATATCAGATTCAGCCCGTCAACTGGACACTATGCTTTTGGGCCCACTTGATAAAGGCCCACTTAGTAATTCGGCCTGATATTAGTTTTGGCCTGTTAAGGGCCCATTTAACATTTCGGCCCTATATTAATTTCGGCTTGTTAAAAGCCCGTCATATAGTTGGGCCTAACTACGGCCCAGTTTGCATCCGGCCTGCTCGCAGCCGATATCTGATTGGGCCAAACAAGGACCAAGACAATTTTGGCCTGTTAAAATCCCGTGATTTGATTCGCATAATCATGGGCCAGGGTTCATTTCGGGCTGCTGCCGGCCCATGAGCTGTTCGGCACATTTCAGGCCCAACCTACATCATGATTGCATGACGGCCCGATTATGTACCGTAATTTTACGGTTTGGCCGGTTTACTGCGAAGACAGGATATATATACAGTAAAATAACTGCAGCATCGTGAATAAGAAAAAACCTAGACTATACAATAAAGAAATTACGACATATTACATCCACTGGGCATCAAAGTTCGCCACTATGATAATAAAGCACAAGCTGACAGCAGATTACATACACTGGGCATCAAAGATCACCACCAGTGCAAATAAACACGCCGACAAAATAATATACAAAACCGACAGCACTTCAATAGAGTTCAAGAAAGGTTAGCCCTGCTAGGGAGCTGCAGCGCAAGCAGCTGAGCAAGATGATGAGACCGCACTTGTTCAACACTTATATCTTCCTCACTTTGAAAGATAAACAAGCAGACAGATGACAGGTTTTGCACATAAAAGTATCAGTGCTGACAATTCATCACATTTCTTACTGACGAATAAAGTGACACAATTTAAATTTGCATTAACACAATATGGTATTGTTCAGGTTAAGACATGGCAGGAAATGACATTGTGAAGGAGTTGCAGCTTCACGACACCACTGGATTACAGATCAAGAACTCATAAGTATCAATGGTTAGTGTGCTGTCAATTTATACCATTTCAAATTGGCAAATAAAGAGACGATTTAAATAATAGTAGAATGATATGACATTGTTCATAGTTAAGACATTGCAGAATATGATATTGTGTTGTAGTGGGTAGGTTCACCACACCACTGGATTACGGATGAAGAACAGAAGCATACATGCAGTGCAAAAGAAGATCACTTGCTCTGTATAGTTTAATTTACATGGTATGAAGAAGGAACTTGGTTGTACAACTGAAAACTTAAATTGAGAGAAAGGAAAAACTTTTGTTTATGAACTACATAATAAACTTTAAACAAGCAATTTGATGCAAACACCAAAAATAAACAGCTGTTGCAGTCATGCCTAACCAAATATATACAACAAAGTTTGAAGGCTTGAGATGGACAAACTTAGATTATTGGTGAAGACAGGCTCTATAAAGGCCTTGTCCATGCTGATGGGGGGGCAATTCAAGAAGTTTACCACAAAATCTTCTTCAAAAGCATTGCCTTTATTCTACATTTTGTTAAGAGTAAATATAGATGTGATAATATACGAAAAAATGGAGAATATTTAAGATAAGATGAAGAGTGATGCTACATAACCAAGTAGCTATAAATGTAAGTGCAGCGATACAGGCAAAAGGTACAGCCAAGAGCAATGCACATCTAAACTTCTTCAGTACCAACCTTATGGTAAGAGTAAATATAGATCTGATGTGTGGAAAATGGAGGGCAAAGGAAAATAAGCTGCAGAGTGATGGTACATGAACAACTACCTATCATTATAAGTACACTGGTAAAGGACATCATGTACTTACAAGAACAATGCAGAGCTAAAAAACATTGGCATTGGATATATTCTACACTAATGTAACCATTCATACAGATCAGATAATTTGGAGTGAACAATTGATAAGCAAGCTATCATGCATACTGCTGTCACATAATGAACCAGGTATGTATGCAAGTACAGTGATACAGGACAACAGGTACTAACAAGAGCAAAGCAGCGGGTAGCATATTTGCGATATCATGTCGTTCTTGTCAAACCGGAATTCTTCTTTGAGCAGATTTCCTGAAAAAAAGATCCATAAGGCACATGCGGAAAACTAGAAGTTCAAATTGTCATGTGATTTCGTAGATAGTACCTCATCCTGGGAACGAGACCAGTGCATAACAAGGTTTTTCCTTTCAATGTCTTCTAAATTTAGCACAGGAGACTTCACCGGAAATTCGTTTATAGACTTGCCTTCAAAGTGTGATTTCCTCAAGTAACACCGATACTGCTGTAATGCTTCCTTGAAAAGCACAAGCAAGCTTTGCTCGTCATGACTATCCAGATTGACCCTCGCCTAGTTACAACAATGTAATGTAAATCATTGATGTGTTCAATCAGCAGAAAACATGAAAATAATAACCATGAATAATAGCACTTACACGTAAGTTGGACAGGAAGATGTGAAAATGGTGTTTGTCTTCACAATAAACTTCTCATGATGGGAATATATGCACGTAGTCCCTAAGAACATTGAAAGCATTGTCTTTTAAACTAGGAATAAATGGAACGGGGTTCCAATCTGCAGGAATTAGCCGCCTCTGCAGTTGGGATAGGTCTTCGGCCGGTGGACTTGCTGTACTTTTTGCTGGAGTGGGATTTTTCTGTGGTACAGCTGGTGCTATGGCAAATCAAATCGGTATATCTTTTGCTGGAGTGCATGTCCTGTGTGGTGGGGCTAGTGGTGTGGCCAGTGAAGTATGGGTACAGTCTGCTGGAGTCGGTCCTACGTTTTGTGTCACTGGTTGTACAACCAATATAAGTTGGGTGCTGTCTGATTTCTCCGGCACCACCACGTTTTTCAAGGACTTTGCTGGTGCTCCTTCAGGTTCGGCAATCATCCTCTTCCTTTTTGATGTCTGATGCACAAGAACAACATTTGAGTGGAAAAACATGGTATGATGACAGATGGAATATGTATTGATAATGGATGGGCATGGCATCTCGACATATATGATGAGTAAACTAAGCAGATGGCGGTGCAACAAAGTAGAAGAAATGCAAGACAACATATGCAAGATACCCGCAATCAATAAAACATTGCCAAATTAGAACAGGCACCTTGATGGGTGAACAGGACAGGCCATCTGCCTTTGACTCCTTGAGGTTAGAATAGTCATTAGGATCATATTCTGAACAAGAATCAACAGGTGGGGAGCGTATGAGTTTCATTGCATCCAGAATGGCACTCAATGCCTTGGTGCCAATTTTGTAAGTCATTGCAGTGTTTAGCTTCAAGAGTGGACTGTTGCTAGTGCGACACAAAGCAACTACACATATCATAGTGTAGATATAATGGGAAAACCTTAAGCATCAGAGTAAAATAAGCAAAGTGGAACTTGCTGGAATATATGTGCTAGTATTGCCGGTACGGCTAGAAAGGCTTCGGATACCAGCTCTCTTCAAGTGAAGGTGCGGTACTGTTAATATCAGTGTAACTCTCAAAGGCGACACAGCTCCCTGCATTTCCTTGCTATTCTTATAGGATTCAAGTGGGCAGGCCACTACAAATCCTATTCGTATGTTTACAATATCCTATGAATCAAAGAGGCTCAAAGTGTCCATCACAACCAACCGTATAGACCTCTACACTGCAAATGTCCTTGCTCATCTTCAGTACAAGGAACATACTATACTACTATCATACTCCCTCCGTTCCAAAATATAAGTCTTGGTAGAGATTTCCACTATGGATCACATATAGATGTATCCAGATACATTTTAGAGTGTAGATTCACTCATTTTGCTCCATATGTAGTCCATGGTGGAATCTATACAAAGACTTGTATTTAGGAACGGAGAGAGTACATATTAAAGAAGAACGGAAGATGAACATGGTAAAGAAGAGCAAGCAGATTTTGGATAATAAAATGTTGGTTGCGCAGTGCCCACACATGATGAACCAGAGCGCATTAAGAATGCAACTCCCAGCTGTCTCTCGACCATTTCAGGCGGTTGGATGAAGATCCTACGTCTCCTAACCCTTCTTCTTCCTCTTCTCCGATTCTTTCCATACAGAACACCGCACGTGCCGCCGGCCGGACCACCGGCCCCCACCGCCTGTGTTCCTCCGCCACCCCCACCCCCGCCCCAACCCCCACCCGGGTCGAGTTTTCTTTGTTCGACGAGGCCCCACAACCACCCGAGCCCCCTCGATCGCACCGGCAAACTCCGGCGAGCTCTGAAAAATTGACTGACCCAATTTTGAAATTTAGTCTACTGTGATTTAATCAGTGTGGAATATAAAAGGGGAAAACCATAAGCATTGGGAGTATAGTGTTGAGCGTGCCCTGGCGGATCTGAAGGTGCAAACCGGACAAAGGCAACATCGCAACCAAGAGGAGAAATCAGAGTAAAGCAGTGGCGATCTATTTTCTTGCTGCGATAAATAAGTTGAGCAGATACGAAAGAGTACCGCCTCTGGTGCAGCGCCGTGTACGCATCTGCTGTGAATTTGACGGTGCTGCGGTAGCGATGGCTGTCGGCGGCGTGGAAGCAGATCTAGGAGGGTAGACGGTGGCGGCGGGGCGCGGTGGACGAGACGATCGTAGGAGCGGTGCCGACAAGGTGGACGACAGCGGGGATGAAGCGATACGACGAGATGCAAGGATCCCGATCTGAAGTCGTGGATGAGAGTGGTCGATCTCTTGTAATGGACGGTGGCATCGGGGTACCAGCTCCGGCATGGTGGAGGAGGACGGCGTTGGATGGGGTGGCGGACGGCGGCGGACGGAGGAGGGTGGGGTGGAGAGGGTGTTTTGGCGCCCACGGAGTACGAATGGGGAAAAGGGAGGTAGAAAGGAAGGGGGGAACCATGTATTCAGGGCGCGCTTGTCTCAAATGCGAGGAAATTTACAAACTTAGCCCTCGTTTCAAATTTCTACTACATCACAGCAACATTAGTCGGTTGGGGATAGGACGGTAATCTTGCATACACCAAATATTTGCCAACGAGAGTTTGTTTTTGGCACCCATCATGTATGAATATGAATCAGGGAGGGAGTCGATTTCGGCCGAGGACACACTGTTTTTTGGCGCCCACCGTGTATGAATCCGGGTGAGAGGCGGTTACGTCACGTTTGGGTGAAATTACAAACCTACCCCTATCGAAACCTATAGAAATCCAGCAGATAGGCTTTGCATGGCAGGGATAGGTAGTAGTGATTTCCATCTCGCAGATTTTGGTTTCGAGCGGTTACTGCGACTTTCCCCGCTTCGTTCAAATTTTGCAGAGTGCACGTTTACCGTGCCAACTCAATTCGAATCCCGTTTGTATTCTATTTTTTTCGGGCGGGATCCATTTTCAATTGGAATTACATTCTATATACATCATTTTTTATATATACTTTGAAAAGCACAACAAAGAATTCTTCTCCTTTATATGTATAATATGATTTACAAATACAACGATCTCGAAATCTTAAGGTTGAATTCAAAAAAATTTAACCAAATTATGTTCTACTAAAATGTATGGATCAGTAATATCTACATATTAAATAACTAGATGTGCGTGAATTCATATGAGTATGCATGTTTGATAGATCAATTTTGGTTCGAGTATGGATTACATGTATCATCATCTCGAATTCAAATATTTGAATCCCTTTTTTGTTCACTCCTTTCACGCCCATCTCTCTCGCATGCATGCTCCTTCAGGTAGCTATCACTCTCTTTTCTCCAGCTCACCCGCACGCTCACTTCATGTTTCTCCTATCCTCGCAAACGTGGTCTCTTGACGTCTCCCTTGAGAAGTGTCACACTCTCCCTATCATTATACATTACACGGTTTTCATTATCTCTCACGTCTCTACTGTTCTCTGGTATCACTCGCTACCTAAGCTTTCTTTTTCACCGCTACACACACAGTCTCCACTCGTCTTTCACTTTGTCTTTCTCTCTATGGGATTCTCTCACACACCCTATATGTCTCTACATATGACTCATACCACTAAAATTACTCTCTCTCTCTCTCTCTCCCATAGACACAACATTTGTTGCGGTCTCCTTTTCGTCTCCATCCCAGACTGACATTATTCATTTGTTTACCGATCAGACAACCCCGACTGCCGTCTCCTCTCTCTCTCACAGACACACACACACCTCCTGCTTCCACTCCCCTTCCCGACTACCGTCTCTCTCTCTCACACAAAACTCTCACTTTCGCACCCCGACTCGTATTTCTCTCACAAACATTTATCGACTAGCTAGCCTCTAGATAGGTTTATACACCCGCACACTCATGCTTCCACCATCGCACACATGTCTCTCTCCTGCTCCTTGTATCTAGGTTGATTTTTCTTCCCTTCTTGAGACACGCCCTCTCGATCATGCACACACACACTATCGCCTCATTTTAAGCTGATACCTATCGCACACACACTCCTTGTGTTTTTGTCACACATGCACTCCGTCCTCCTCCACTCTCCCTCTCTCTCTCACACACATGGACTTTTTGCAACAACTAGCAAGATGCCCATGCGTTGCACGGAACATCAAGATGCATTTGTATGATTATTTTATCTTGTGGGGGAAAAGGACGAACGAGGGAAGGCCTTATTTGCAAATGTGGAGAGGGGTGTGGGTATCTTTTTGCAAAATTGCCATAGTTTCCTTCCTATCCGTCAGATATAGATCGGACGGCCTATATTGCAGGATGGCGGGCACACGATCATCACCGACAATGCTTTTTATAAGAGTGGGGATAAAAAATAGAGTTGGTGATGATGGTGGGCCTGCCATCCTGCGATGTAGGTCATCCGATTTATATCTGACGGATAGGAAGGAAAATATGGCAATTTACCCGCACTCTTCTCCACATTTGCAGATAAGGCCTTCCCTCGTTCATCCTTTTCTCCCACAAGATCTTGATGTTCTGTGCAACGCACGGGCATCTTGCTAGTAAGAGTAGAAATTAGACATATACCACTTCTCGAATCTTGAAACCAACAACATTCCTCCCTTATCTCATCAAAACCGCCAAAGGAATATATTTTGAGTGAAACATAACATATTTTTAGTGATATACGTATTTCAAAACTAGACTTTTTTTTTCTATCAAATCGGTGAATATGTATTAATCTACTTTGATCGTGTGGCAACCCATTGGCACATTGCTAGTAGTTATTATAATTTTTTGGACACCAGACAAATGGTGGAGTACATATACGAAGAGAAGAGGCGCACGCACGCAGTCGGCCTCTCGCTGTCTCGCACACATGAGTGTTACGTAAAGGCGACGTTAACAAATAAACCCTAAAACCCTAGGTGCATGATTGCTGCATTTGCGGGTACCGGGTACGTGGTGGAGCACCTTTGTAGGAATAGTCAGCTCACGTGATAATTTGACCGTAGGAGTTGATGGTCGGGACCACAGGTGAACGACTTGGAGCACGGTGGCTCTCCAGTTGCCACAGATCGAGTAGCCACGTTTAAAATATCGTTTTTTAGCGGGGTTAAGAGTTCTGATTTTCAATGGCGCATTATAAGTAGTAAGTATTTTTTAGAATGATTGGTATGGAGCGAAAATGGAATTCATAGTACTACATACCTCCTTGGCGTATGGTTGTGTGGTTTTTTTGCGATGGAGGTTGTATGGGTTTATGTTGCGAGATGTTGAACCTGGTAGTTTTAGGTCAAATACTATGGTTTAGATTTAGATGTTGCTTTTTAGTAATGAAAATCGGAAGGGGAAACCCTTCTTTGATTAAAAAAACTACTACCTCCATTCTGGTTTAGTAGTCCCCATCGTACTTTGGGTCAAAGTTTGTCCACGAATTTTACTTGTAAAATGTGAATGGAAAACGAGATTTTGTTATACCCAAACAAAAAAGGACTAGAGGGAGTGATTGCTCTGACACGGACGTGACCTCTCATAGCGCAGGCATTGAACCGGCGCGCTGGCCAAGAGGGCCGCACTTGCTGCAGGCCCGGCTGAGCACGCCTCCTCGCCGCGTGCAACCAGCTTAAGACTGCCCCGCCTGCCTTCATTGAATCCGTGCGTGTGCCAGTAACACGTCCTTCCGCGAGCTGGTAGGCATTTTAGAACACAAAAAATGACTAAAATATAATTAATTTATGCATGGTCTTGACTTGTTGTGCTCGCACTGGTAGCAGGAACTACTAGAGGATTTTCTTTATTTATAACTCTCCTCACATTTTTTGGCTTTGAAGTGAATCATGGTTGTGGACATTATGTATGAATGTGCAGATATCTGTGAACATGAGTTTGATGTGGAAGTTGAACTTGGAATGTCGGGCTTGCGTGTGAACTATACCATGTCCAATGCTTCATCTGTTATTGTTTGGAAAGTAATTGCTGTTATTACATGACCCAAAAAAACATTTTGTGCCACATCAGTAGATGCACAGACATCACAACAGGCATGCTGACTGGATAAACATTTGAACCTAGCTATTATGAAGGAAATTTTGTATTGACAACATTTTTAGATAGCAGGAGACGCCTAGCCTGCTCTGCCTCTGCTAGCTTATTTCTGGCTTCTTCCATCTCTTCTTTGGCTTGGGTGAAGAGAGCATCTGATTGCTCTTTTCGCTTCTTCAGGAACTCAGCTACATTCTCAAGGGCTGCTGCACACTTTCTTTCAGCCTTTACTAATGCCACGAGGACACGAACAACTGACGACTCCACCTGACTTGTGTGTAATCCAGCATCATCTGGGAATTTGCACCTTGTGTCTAATCCAGCATCATTAGGGAACTGGCTCCTTGTGTGTAATCCAGCCTCATTTTGGAAACATGATGTCGAGGTTGACCATACTTCCCTCCTCGCAGGAACTGCATCCTGACATGAAGTTACTTCTTTTTTAGATCAATACTCAGAGCAACCTAGATCCATTTAGTAGAAGCCAGATAAACAGAACTCGGAGAAGTGAATTCAAAAGGAAAAAAGTAAAAACAGACTACAAGGTGAGAACACCCACTTCCTACATCAAGCTAAAAACGAAAGCATTAGGACGATTAAGACTCTTCTTATTACACATCGAAGAACACCACGCTTAAGAGAAACAGAAACTACAACATATACACATCGAAGAACACAAGGCTACACGAAAGTAATTGAAAGGGTGTTACTTACTAAAGCTCGTTTTACAGGTTCGGTGCAGCTCCTCTTTAACTTGGCACGCTCATTGAAGATGTCCCGAATATCCCGTGTTTGGTCTTCATTGCTCCTCTGCATGTTCGCACTCGTGGTTTTAAAATCTCTACATGGCAAGAAAAATATACTACTAGTAATACTCGCGCATCTTGTGGGCAACATCAAAGCACTCGTCTGCCATGTTAGAGCATCTCTAACAGAATCGCAACGCGCGGCGCTTTAAAAATCTCAACATGCTATCTCTACTCTCTTCTCTACCGTTATATTTATTTTACACTTTATATTTAATATTTATGTCTACTTCCTTTACTGTCTACTTTTTTTCTCTATACTTTTTTCTTGCAATATAGGCCGTTCGATTTATATCTGACAGATAGGAAGGAAACAAATGGGAGTTTTGCAAAAAGATACCCATACCCCTCTCCAGATTTGCAAATAAGGCCTTCCCTCATTCATCCTTTTCTCCCACAAGATAAACTACTCATACAAATGCATCTTGATGCGTGCAACGCATGGGCATCTTGCTAGTTCTAAAAACCTTTCCATCATTTGCCACACTAATGGTTGCAGATGAAAAACCTACCCAAGAACAGTGCGATACAGGAGCGATGCACAATTACAAGCTGATATTCTGTTGGAAAATGGAGGCTATAACCAATTACTTTTACGGGAACAATAGCACTGAGGAAATTTGAAGGGTAGGTACGAACAAAATTGGAACTGCACATGTACTGCTAAGTGATTCAATACACACATTACCAATCGAGGAGGAGAACGATGGTCGCGGTGGCCTCTGTGAGTCATGGTCGGCAACGGGAGTCAGTTCATTGTCCATGACGGTGGTACTTCTGCGCTTGGCGTCGGCTTCCGGGAAGCATATCCAAGACTGTTGGAGACGATGCCGGGGAAGAGGCTCTGTGTACGACGACGACGGTGGACCGGCTCCAGTGTGGCGTACGAGGTCATCGATGAGGTAGATGCGCTGCGGTGGATGAGTGCGCTGATGTAAAGGGGGGAGCATGAAGGCTGCGGTGCCGTGGAGATGTCTATTTTGCGGTGGGGATAGAAAATGGGGAGTATTCAGGTGTACTACTCTAGGTGCCGGGGTGGGGTTGGCTGGGTAGGGTGAACCTGAAGTTACAAAAACAGCCCCCTACCAAGCGTCATCCGTAGGCCTGTTCTGAAGGCTATGATGGTAACTTCCCACTGCTCGAATCAGGGTCGCGGGAGATTTTCCCGCCGACCTCAAATATTTTTGACACTGGACTCCTCGTCTGGCGTGTTGAGTGATTCGGCTAAGCAACTAGTGAGTAGTAGTAGTAAACTCTGGATATTAGGTTTGACCGAAGTCAAACTTCCTAAAGTTTGACCAAGTTTATAGAAAAATATAAACATTTACCATAACAAATATGTATGATGTGAAAGTACATTCAATAATGAATCTAATGGTATTTATTTGTTATTGTATATGTCAATATTTTTTGTTATAAGCTTTCTGAGAGTTTACAAAACTTGACTTTAACCAATGCTAATACGCAGACTTAAATAAAAATGGAGGGAGTACACATTTGTTTTCTTAGTTTGTAGTGAACTAATCATTTGTTGAAATTGTGAAATAAATATATTAGGCTATTGACTTCGATGTAATGCTCTATACAATTCAATAGTTACAATCATTGTCGAATCCCAAGATGTATACAAGGTCTATAGTACTTCACAACATGCTCAAACTCACATAATCCTAGTCAAATGAGAATCTAAATGCATTTCATAGTTATTACTTTGTAGGATGCAACAAAAACAACCATAACTCTACATCAGCCATTATAGAAGCAACATTTTGACATATCCCAATGTGTGAATGAAACATGCAGAGAGAGCTTTTGAAGATGGAGCAGATAGGGCGGAAAAGATTGTATGTATGTGGACGAGAGAGTAGGAGACAAACCTAATGAGACAGAGAGAGATATATAGAGAGAGAAAGAGAGAGGGAGAAGTTAGGTCTGTGAGAAAGATGGATACATGTAATATACATGAGATGCGTGTGCATCTGGATTCTGTATACGTGGAAGGAGAAGAGACAACATGTTTGATGAGAGAGCTGGAAAAACATGGACGAGAGGGGAAGGATCTCGTGGGTTGAGCGATTGACAATTTTGTGCGGGGGAGAGAGGGATTGGTAATTTTGTGCAAGAGAGAGAGAGGGTGGGGGGAGGAGTCAGTCAGCCGTCGTCACATCACCCTACTTCCAAATGACCCCGCATTCTCTAGCGCGGTGTGGTCACCGTCTTCGATCTGCTCGATGCCCTCTTTGAATATTGAGGTGTTGTGCATGTTGGGGTGCAAAGAAGCACAAGCGAGAGTGGTCGCCGTATAACCTTAAATGGAGATGAATTGTGTTCTCGGGGGAGTGTGTGTGTGTGTTGTGCTGCATGTGTCTTTCTGTGTGTGTGTGCGTGCGTGTGTGTGTCAGATATTGAGAGAAAACAAACCTAAGGAGAGAAATGGGTATTCATGAAGAGATTGTGCGGGCCTTGAGGTGGGCAGGGGCCGGGTGAGGGTGTCAAAATGTGCGCGTTGATGCATGTGTTGCATGCGACCGTGCGAGGGACAGACGAATCGAGAGAGATGGTTGTTGTGTTATGGATGCTCCTCTCTCTGTCTCTCTCTCCCTCTCTCTCTCTCACACACACACAAGTAAACTAGAAGACCGTTCTCTCATGTATACACAACGTATCGGCATTTGTCTATGTCTCACTCATGCATGATCATTTGCACATTCACACCTCTCTATGTCTGTATCACACGCACACCGTCTCCACATTGCCCTTCCTCCACAACACACATATGGACACATACACACGTTCTCTCTCAGTCACACACACAAAATCAGTATTAAAAAAACTAGGGCACACCTAAAACGTCCAAATCCAAATAAACACGAACTGGAGCTAAATTCAAATATATGGAAATATTGCAGCGTCAAGAACTTTCACAGGAAAAAAAGTTGAGTAATATTCGAGGATTGTTTTCACACACACAAAAAGGTTTGGGGGATGTCCTTCGAGCGCGACACGGTGACGCACCGTTCGATCGACCGCGCAGCCGCGGTTCACGCGCTTGCACAGGATTCCGTATCGTGGTTGTGGTACTAACTAATAAAAGCGCTGCCTAAGTCTAATTTTTACATGTACTAGTACGATTTTCTTTTAAGTTTGACCAACCTTATATATAAAACTAAAGTAAGCTCCCACACACGCACTCATCAATATGCCGCCGCCGCCGTTGCGCATGCCGGCACCCGCCTGCTTTGGCCAACAATTTCTCGCCCATTACCGCCATGTCGCCGCCATCCCTGTGCCATGAAGTTGAAGGCTCGCCCGCTCACGTCGTCTGCAGTCCCTCCTCGCGATGCCGCTGTGCTACCAAGCACGCAAGCAGCTAGTGGAGCTGCGTCTATGCATGCAGCGTACGAAGAGGAGGACGAGCACGTGCTCCAGCACGCCGGCGAGGAGGAACTAGCGTGTCATTGTCATCTCCGCCCGTGTGGAGGTGGTGCGCATGGTGGCTGTCATGGCGGAAGCCGGTCGCGCGCGCGTCGAGCCCGCAAACCGGATGCGGACACGGAATCTACCTTCGAGACCTTAAATGCCACGTGGATCCTGCAATCTAAAGGAGCAATTTGGGTCAGTCGACTCATGTGAGCGTTTGATGCAACATGGATGGCTAGAAGGGCTTCTTCCACCTCTTCTGCCGTCTTCTTCCTTCGCTCCATCGAACTTCTTTCACAAATCGACTGACCCAAATTATACTAATAGTAAGAACGTATTAAGTACAGTAGGAACACGAAGATACGAGCAGTATTTCGAACTGCAAGAAGAACAGTAGTAATACATAGTACTAGTACTACTGTACGTACTAAAGAGTTCAAATAACGAGAAAGAACATAAACATAGTTCTGCTGGGGCCTCAGCACAACACACCCTTGAAAATAAACTAAGCAACTAGTCCGCTTGAGACTGCAGTAGAACCAGCATGAGCGACAGCACTGCCACCTACTCGGAGTCCGAGTCCACGTCCTCGACTTCGTCCTCGTCCCTCTTCCTCTTCCTCCTCGCCGACGCTTCTTTGCTTGAACCGGACACTAGGCTCTGCTTCTTCATCCAACCCTTGTAGATATTTAAACAAAGGTAGGCATCCATTGCTGCGTACATGATGTGATCTTCATCTAATGTCTTCGACTCCCATGCATGATGAAAGTCGTGATGAGGTTTCTTCAGTTTAGCGTACGAAGGATCAATCATGGCTGCTGCCAGGGTCAGCATTGAAGGTTGAGAGGAGGACACCAGGCTTTCCTTCTGGAGATCTAAGGGCTGGCCTACAACGAGACCTATACGACGTAGGACATCCCTGTCGTTTTTAAAGCCTACAGTGACAAATTTCACTCTTTTGTCCTTGAGGAAGTTCTTAAAATCCTGGCACTCAACGTTGGCATGGCATATGTGGTAGACCAAGCAAACGTTATGTACGCAAACCTGGATAATGGCGGGCTTCTTCCTCTCTTCGTCCTTTAGATCCTTCTCTCGTCCTAGGACTGTGGTGTACTTAACATCTAGCCCAGCGACCCACTCATTCGTTGAACTATTGAACATGCGTAGGAAGCGAGCAAGCCATGCTTTCACCGTCTCGGATCCACGTGTGTAGATGAAGATGAACTGATCGCCGGTGATGGCTCTAACCTGGTACTCAGCGGCGACCATAGAGATTTGGGAGGCCATGGATTTTGGCGGAGGGTTAGGAGAAGTTGAACTGTTGTACCCCGCAAAAAAAACTGGGAGCGAACTAATGTGAAAGGACGGGACGACTGGGAGCGAACTGTTGTAAGGTAGAAGACAGGGACGAGTAGGGCGTGCGAACGGCATGGGGTTGCTAGCTTGCCCGGTGGATAAACGGCTGCCAACCCCCAAAGAGTTTTCGAGAACTATGCGGGACCCACTAGATGTCATGTCTACTAGACCCATATCGTAGGCCTGACGGTATAGCTTCTGCCTGTTCGCATGCCATGCCGACGCGTGGATGTAACTTCACTTAATTCCGTAAAACGTCGCACCTCCCACGACCTTCGCCTCCCTCATGTGGTCGCGCTCTTTGAGACTTCGACCGGCTATAAATGAGCATTTTTTTGCCTTTTTTAGACAAGCAATTTTTTTGCCTACTCCGCATGCATGATACTCCCTCTGATCCTTTTTACTCCCGTCAACCGTTTGCAAAGTGTTTGACCAAATTTATACTTTTTTGAACACCACCTTATATTAATTAACCAGCCACACCAGTACACTCATCCGATACAATATTCACCACACAGGGCGGTATGTTATTTACAAGAATACCATCTAATCTATTGTCAAAGCTATACTTAGCGATTAAGTGTGCCACCTTATTGGCCGAACGGCTAATCTTTGACAATTGAAGATTGTTGATCAACTTCGAGATGCTCAACGCTTTCATCTTCAGGTCACGCATAGCAGACCTGTCATAGTCCCCCGATGCAAGAGACGCTACCACAAAAAAATGTGTTTACCAATGCATGCATGAACACTAGTTACTCTAACCCCCCTCTCTTCTTTAATTCTTTGCCGCATCAGCATGTTTGCTATTCCCGTGTGCATGATACCAGCTAAGATACCACCATTATGGCCAGCCTTAATCATCGCATGGAATAATTTAGTGCACCTTGTAATATGAACATGTGTGGGGCGTGTATGTTTTTAATGACTTGAGACTATACCTAGCCCGGCATGCAAGATGACTTATTATGCACCGTTCCCCATACCTGCAGGAAGCCCATGTGAAAAAAATCTGCATGCATGACTCTCCTCCCCCACGCTCGTCCAATCCGTTGTGACCAGCAATATTTCCACCCCTTTGCTCCCCCGTAATTTACTCCAACAAATATGCCCACATAGCTGTTACTTAACTGCAGGTGCATTGGGTCACTGACATATGGGCCCAACAGGGGTCTGGCCCACATGTCAGTGACGCAATTGGACCTGTAGTTAAGTCAGTGCAGCTCAGTCCATATCTTACGTAGGTGTGCCATTGCTCGCTATAAATACTGCGCCTCCCACGACATCACTATCTCCTCCCCCTCACGTTCATGTTCATCGCTATCTCCTCCCCCTCCCTCTCATGTCGACCACCATGGCATCGCCCCTCCCAAGCCCTAGGAGCCCCTCGCTGCACCGCGCGGATGGTCATGTGTCGCCATTCCGTTCCTCACCGCCACTAGTCGAGGAGGACGCGTCGGTGTTCCGCTCCTTGCCGCTACGCGACGCGTTGCCGTTCCGTTCCTCGCCGCTACTAGTCGAGGAGGACGCGTCGGTGTTTCGCTCCTCATCGCGACGCGTCGCCGTTCCGTTCCTCGCCGCCACTAGTTGAGGAGGACGCGTCGGTGTTCCGCTCCTCGCCGCGACGCATCGAGGTGGACGCGTCGGCGTTCCCAATCTCGCCAGCACGCGCGCCGGAGGACGCATCGGCTCCCCGCTACGAGGAGAATGCCACGCCGCCCGCCGAGCCCCCCAGCCTTGAGGAGCTTTGGAAAGAAATGGATGTTGCCTTGTGGGAGGCTTTGCCTTCAGCAGAGCGTGCCAAAATAGAGGCGGAGAAGAAGGTCGAGGAAGAGAAGCGCACCACGGAACAAGCTGCCTGGGAGGCCTATGTCGCGTCCGAGAGAGAGTCAGGTAATTGGCTCTTTGGCAGAAGGCTCGTGCGAGGGCCGTGAGGGTGGAGGAGGACGCCCGTGCCGACGCCCTGAGTGCAGTTGGGCCCAAGCGCCACATTTACGCTTGGAGGTACGTGGACCGGGTGCACGCTTCCAGCGAGGAGGAGTACCTGTTGGCGCCAGATCACCACACCGGTGAGATCGCGCTCGCCCGCCGGCAAGGCGCCAATCAGCACCTCGCGAGTTGCGAGGCCGAGGAAGAGGCGTTGTGTCGGCACGCTGGGAAACGGCCGCGCACCAGGGCTCTCGTGGCACGCCGCAAGCGCTCCTGCGAGCGCAATGGCTTTTAGGAGTACAATTTTTGTTTTGTAAGGCAATCTCATTAGTTTTGGGACGCAAATGATAAATCCCGAACGTTCAGGAATTTTTAGCGTCCTTAATTAAGTATGTAAAAGGGAAAGTTTGGAAACCTTGTGTATTTGTACGCATTTTGCAAGTACGTGCATATAGTACAAACTTTACTATATACTATTGCACTACACGTCTCCCTCGATATATGCTTGCAGACTGTGCTACTCCCTCCGTCCAGGTTAATAAGTCATCTTTGGTTGTGCACCGTGACCAAGAAGGAGGGAAGACTTATACACCTAGACGGAGGGAATACTAATATTACTTAGTACGTGCAAATGCATGTTTTAACATTACGATGCGGTTTTTGTAAAAGTAGAAAAACAACACTAGTCAAGCTTGCGAAACGATTCAATGCAAAACAAATGCAAAAATGCTCGTTTGATTCTTTACTTGTAGCTTCCTTCTCTGTGGTTATTTCTCTGTCGCACTTTGTACGGAGTATCTCACTGGTTGGAAAGGCATGCAAATTCCCAAACCGCTTCCTACACCCTGTATCAAATTTTTTGCCTAACAAGTTGTGCCATGCAATTGGAATTCCAACTTGAGTACTACTACTAGTAGGAGTACCAGGGGCCAGTTCTTTTAGGCTTCTAGATTAGTAATCCCATAACTACTACCTCCGTCCTTGTTTCACTACTAGGAAAAGGGCTATAGATGGAATTGACACTAATGGCGCACCTGACATGTGGTGCGCCACTACAATATAGCAGTGGCGCACCATGTGCAGGTGCGCCATTAGTGTGGAAGACACTAATGGCGCACCAGATACATGGTGCGCCACTAGTAACATTTTTTTTTCATTTTTCCAAACATACTAATGGCGCATCATGTAGACGGTGCGCCATTACTAGTTAAAACTAGTAATGGTGCACTGTCCACAGGTGCGCCATTACTAAGTTATTCCCCCTAGCTAATGGCGCACCGCCAGTGGGTGCGCCATTAGTAATCTTCCCCCTAATTCGCCCGATCCCTTCGTCCCTCCCTCCACTTCCCCCTCGCTCCACACCCGGCCGCTCCGACGACCCCCGCGCCCCGCCTCGCCGTCTCGGGCCTCGTCGCCGACCCACTGCGTCGCCGCCCCACCCACTGCGCCGCCGCCCGATCTCCTCCGCCCATAAGCACCCCTCCTCCTTCGCCCGTCCGTCGCCTTCGGCCTCGTGCCCCACCCGCCGCCGCCCTCCTCCATTTCGCCGCCGACGTTAGGGTTTTGGCCGCCGACGCCGCCTGCCCTCCCCCTTTTTGCCGCTGACGCTGCGCTCCGACTTGCTCTCCTCCCCCTCCGACTCCCTCGCCAGCGTCTCGGTCGGGTCCTGCCCCGCTACCCCCTCCGTCTTGGTGAACGACGGCGGCGGCGCCGCCGCTGACGTTGGGCTACGGACCTTCCCCCCTCCGCCGCTCATGTCCCCGGACCCTGCGCCCCCCGCCCCGACGCGGCGTCACCCGGAGGTGCCGCTCATCGGCAACGACAAGGGTAAGTCCTCCTCCTCGTCTGCCTCCCGTTAACTATATTTTATCTTCAATTCAGCAGCCTCCATGTGTGGATTTTGGGCAGTAAGATCACCAGCCACATTAATTGTGTTTTTCTTGCTTTTGGAAGCAGGTCCCCTCCTCCAAAGAGGTTGAGAGATCCTCCGTGAAGGTCACCACCCCTCCTCCTCGCAGCCCTCTCCACTGCCGTCCCAGATTAGTTCCTCCTCTCCACTACCACCCCTCCTCAAGCTTCCCGAATGATGTTTGAGGTAATGCCATTCTGCCTTGTCAACCTTACAAAGGACA
The DNA here is from genome assembly GCF_056163025.1 of Triticum urartu. NCBI lineage: Eukaryota > Viridiplantae > Streptophyta > Magnoliopsida > Poales > Poaceae > Triticum > Triticum urartu. The sequence continues at coordinate 21,503,223 of NC_141875.1, forward strand.
GATTTGAGGTGACTGTAGTTTGGCATCTTCAGAATTTCACAAAGGTGGATAACCTTCTAATGGCCATAATGTGCCCTACTGTCAAAAAATTCAGTTAGGTATGGTTAGCATCATGTAAGAAAATGGCCATAATGTGCCCTGATAATGATGTATTTTGTCATAAAAATATATAGTGGACTGCCATGATAATGACATGCTGCTAGTAGTTACTTCCATGAGTTGTTTTATTGACATGGCACATTTGCAATGGAGTTTTATATATCTTGAGCCACTGTTCATTAACAACAAGTCAGTTTTGTTTATAGTGGAAAGTAAGTGTGTGGTTTGAAATTTTGATCTGATTATGACATCTAGAATTATGTCAGTTTTGTTTTGTAACTAGAAGACCAAAGTGTGTTACTTGTGATCTTCTGATGATGCTACTTGTGATGATGTTGTACTTGTCATGATGCTACTTGTGATCTTCTGAAATGACCCATTGGCGACTTCATTATGCGGGGATAATGATTTTGCAGGTACCCCGAGAGGCCCTTGAGTTTGCCGGAATGTCGATTAACTTCCGTTCCGGCAAATTCGGGTACTCCATATGTCCTATTTTCAGCAAAGGTCATGCTGAAATTTTCTGTGAATTTGAGCATGACTTTGCTAAAAATAGGACATATGGGGTACTTGCGACTAATTCATGGGCCGGGGTATCTTAGTACTTAATTAAGTAGGATCAACTGCCCCTCTATTCTTGCTGCATTAAACCATAGGTTTTAGGGTGCCTCGGTGTCGATAAGAACCTAAATGATGAAAGCTTAGGCTTTTAGGGTGCCTCGGCATTGACAAACCCTAAATGATAAAACCTTGGCTTTTAGGGTGCCTCGGTGTCGATAAGAACCTAAATGATGAAAGCTCAGGCTTTTAGGGTGCCTCGGCGTCGACAAACCCTAAATGATAAAAGCTTAGCTTTTAGGATGCCTCGGTGTCGACAAACCCTAAATGATGTAGTTTTGAATTATGAACGTAGGATATGTCATCATCGTCATCGGACGACGAAAGTCTCCCGGGGGAGTGCGACTAGTGCCACGACGATCGAGGTCTGTGCGACATGCCTCACCTGGACGATGATCGGCGCTTCAGCATTAAGCTCGAGGAGACCTTCGAAGTTGAAACGATACACAACGACGACAAGTGTTATTTTCATAATTAAGCATGACTTCAACTATTTCAACGTGTAATTTTCATCTTTTACAATTCGAGTATAGCTTATCCCATGCCATGCAAGACGCTATGTCTTGGAGAGGATGGATTTTGAAGACCATGAAATTTCTGAAACAAAGAAAATTCACCTAAGGACTCATCACGATGTGGACTTTGAAGTAAATCTGTATAATTTTGAGAGCGTAACCCATTTTGGTTGCAAAAATTGGGAAGCATTTTGCAAGATGTATGGTTTTGATGAGGGTATGCTCATCACCATGGATCTTGGTAATCCTGACATCAACCAAGACAATATGGACATTTGGGTCCTTGTTGATACGCCTCCAGTTCTACCGCTATGTGAGTTTCTCAAACATAGTTATTAGCTAATTTATATTGTTTATTTCAAAATAGTTGACAGCTTATTTCCATTGACAGCTTATTTTTATTGTTCAAAGAATGTGCGGGAGATGGTGGACAAAACCCACTACACCAATGGTTCCAAATTAACAACTTACAAGGAGAAAAATCATCCGGTCGGATTTTGTACTGACATTGAGAATTACAATATCCACAATCAAACTCCTCAACATTATGGTAAATACGTGCCACGAGTGCATGTGTTCAACTACGGTAACTGCCATGGAGATACCCTGGTAAGATTTTTACTATTACGACATCCGTGCATCTTTTGCATACTTCTAAAACTAGTACATCATTGCTAACTATGAAGTTATTACTATGTTTTCAACAGATAATCCCAGAGAATTGTGTGCCTCATTTGATGTATCAGAAAGGTAGTCTTAATGTTTTGAACATACAGCCAGGTCATCCTACGAATCTCAACTGTCCATACGATATTTCTAAAAGAAGTGGAGACATGAAAATCAAAGGATGGAAAAATGTATGGACAGTCGTAAGGAGGTTCTTGGAAGCAAAAGGAAGCGAAGCGCAAGAATTGGAGACAGGATGATCTCCATTCTCCATAATGGAGAGTCAGGGTCTATATTGTTTTATGCTATTTTACCTTAAATAGGGTATTTAGGTCCTGCCTAATACTAATGATCATGTGCTAAGAACAATTAAGTAGGGTTGGTTCGAGACTTGTAATGTTCTATCTTAGTATTACTTCCGACAAACTCGCTACTCACAGTCTCGAGACTTGTAGTGTTCTATCTTTGTTTGGTCTTTTGAATTCGGAGACTAATATGATGAATTGTATTCGGAGGCTAATCTTCTATTGTATTCGATGAATCTGCTCTTGCTGGGGGTGCTGTCTATATTCTATTCAATAATATATTTTGTAACCAGTGCAAAATTCAGAAAAGTAAAAAAAACCTAATATTCATACTAATGGTGCATCAATCCACAGTGCGCCATTAGTATGCCAGATACTAATGGCACATAGTGGCCTATACTAATGGCGCACAGCGTGGTGCACCATTAGTATACCAGATACTAATGGCACACAAGTGGTGCGCCATTAGTAAAAAATACTAGTGGCGTGGTACTAGTGGCGCACCAGTAGTGCGCCATTAGTAGGCAAAACTGGCGCGCCCTTAGTAGGCCCTTTCCTAGTGGTGTTTATTGGTCCCCATTGTAATCTGTGTCAAATTTTGATCATAAATTTAACTAATGAAATGTTAGTGCATGTCACATGCACTACTCCATCCGTCTAGGTGAGTAAGTCATCTTAGGCTGTGCACCGTGACCAAGGAGGAGGAGAAAACAAGAAACATTAATGTTTATTTGCTAATTAATAGTATTGCATGCAATGAACTAACCACTTCATGTCGTGTTTGATATCTCAAGTCATTAAAAGCATGCACACTCTTTATCTCTTATTGGTTGATATGTCAAGAAACAAGAAACAAGGTAGAAGTTAATGCACCGCGCTTAAGTGTTTTGGGATTATTTGGTTTTCGTAAGATGACTTACACACCTAGACGGAGGGATTACAATGGTGAGGAATAAACCAGTTAAATCTTTGGTCAAAATTTAGCACAAATTACAATGGTGAGGAATAAACCAGGACGGAGTAGTAGTTTAGAAGCCCAAATAAATGAGTGAGGCGCCTTATTGTTACTCTCGACTGTGACTAGTCTTGTGGGAAAAGCTGGGGAAGCCGCCAAAAGAACTGGCCCTAGGAGTAGTAGCTAGGGATCGAGTGTGCGAGATGAACCGGAGAAAGTAAATGCAGAGAGATGAAATGCAAAAAAGATGGAGGGATGTGATGGTTGCTTGTCCGTTTATTTTACCAGGCCACTTATTACTGGGAGTGTTTGGGTTTTGTGACTATATTAGATTAGAATATACTACTCCTCCGGTGCTAGTAGTAGAGCAGAGTCCTACTCTACTACTCTACTCAAGAAAGTTAGGGCATAGCACTGCAAGGAGTACCAGTACTGTGATCACTCAAGCAAGTTGTCTGGCTTCGACATGACCATACGTTGCTGGTATGTGTCTCGTAAGTCAAGCGGCGTGCTGTAGTCATCATCACCTGTCCACTTCCCGCAGCACATATTCGCTTCTCCATCTTTGTCCGCACATAATCTCGTCCAATCTTCCATTCCCGCTAAGGCGCCTCCCCCTTGTCTGAAACCCAAGCACTAACAATGGCAGAACCGAGCAACGTCCGCCGAAAGAGTGGCTGGAATTCGCTCCCCACAGAGGTAATCAAGCTCATTGTTTCATGTGTGGACAATCTCAGTACCATGCCGCTCGTTGCGTGCTCGTCGGGGTTGTACCGCTTCATCAAAGCCCTCAGGCCGGAGCCTTTTAAGCCAGCTCCTTGCTTGCTGATGCCGCCTGATCTTCAGAAACGGCGTGTCACACAGCATAACGACCGTAGGGTGGCGAGCACCAACCCCCTTGACTGCGATCTGATCCCCGTTAGTCTCAACTACATTAATGGTATGTACTCGGTAGGCATGAACACGTCTTGGATGGTGCTCGTCGACGGTCGCGGCAGCTGGATGCTCGTGGAGGTCTACACCCGGCGATTGATCCCCCTTTCTTCGATTAACACTGCACTGCTTTGGTACCGCGGCCCAGAATACTTGGAATCTTACAGTAGCCAACATGATACCAAGTTTGATTTGCTCAAGGTTGTAATATACCAAGTGCCCACAAGATCTATGAATTATAAAGACTTCAGGCTAATTGCATTCTTCAACCGCGGTCTCGCCTATCTGACAGGTCACTGCGGTAAGTGGATAAATCTGCACGTCCATCACAGGATCATACATCCTCCATGGTTCTCTGATGCCATTGAACACAAGGGCTTCATTTACGCTGTCGACTCCTTCTATGGCTGGACGTATTGCTGGCCTACTCCAGTCATCGCTACAAACGGCTGTTACAGCAGTATGTTACTTTCCTATGATATCATGATGGCTTGCTTATATTACTGTCAACATTTGCTGAAAAATATTCATGCTCATAACATGACGTTCTTAAAATTGACTAAATCAAGAGCCCTTTTTTATTTGACTCCAACTTGATATGATGTTGTAGGCCGCCTGGTGTCCCTACCCTTCCTAATCCCAGAACCTTTCAAAGAAAAGCGGCATGGAGTTGCAGGTGGTTCCTGGCTTGATCAGACGACGGCGAAAGATTGATGATCGTTCGCACGTACCGGATGTGTTGTTTCGCGGAATACAATCACAGTCACTGCAAGGTCTTTGAGAAGGATCCCAGCTTCTCTGGGCCTTCAGGAATTTTTGACTGGAGGCTGGTAAGTAGCCTTGGTACATGCTCTCTATTTGTCGGACTGAATTATTCGATTAACCAGGAGAAAACCGACGGCAAGGATCATGATGGGAGCGCGATTTCATTCATTAGGCCAAAATGTGTGTACACAGCGTACCATGCGTCTCTGCATGCACCATACCCTGATATGTGCCGCCACGCTCTGCAGCCCAAAGTAGGAGAGAGGGTCGCAAGTATCAGACTTTGACCTGCTGGCTGGAGTTTCCCCCTTCAGGCACCCATCTGGTTCAAACCATCAACCAATCTCCACAGCTTAATAAATAGTAACGTCTAACTGAGCCAGTTAGTTAGATGCGTACACTTGGTGTAGTAGGATCTTTATTTAGTTTGATGCATACACTTGTTCTTTTTTCGTAGCCCTTTTGTAATGATGGCTGATGTTTGGTTTGGAAGAGAGAGTTGCGCCTTCACTCTTCTGGCCTGCTTACTGCTTCTGTTGCACCCCCAGCCCTGGTTGCTGCTGCTGCTGCTGTTTTCAATGTACAATCAGTAGTATATTTCATCTGTTGGTTGAATAAATGTGTTGTTGGAATGACAAACACAATTTTTTGGGAGTCGTTGCACGGTTCGATCCTTCAGTGCCCCGTACCATACGTAGCGCATACTATTTTTCATACAGAACACATTTTCCACTAGTTGATAACATGCAGCCCACTGATGAAGGCCCAATAGAGAAGCCCATAATTAACTGGAAGGGAGGCTCTCACATGAATCCGGCCCAGGTACATGCTCATGGTCCCCTAAACATAAATAAGTAAATAAATAAATAAATAAATAAATAAAGCTAAATGATCATGCCCCAGTTCTTTGGGGAAATAGGTAGCCTAGTATTTCTTTTTTAAGAATACCCAAGCTAGGGCTATTTGTTTTCTCTGAATTACTGGGCTGCAAATCTTTCAAGATGAGGAGGGGTGCATTCCGGCCTGGCTTAAGAGTATGGTCAATGTCTGTTAAAAGTAATATCAAAAGGGGTTGAAAATTCCAAAAAAATTTATAGCAAATGGGATGTAAGTTTCTTTTTTTGTTTTTGTTCTTCACTGATATCTTATACGTATTTCATTGGATTTAACATGACATAGTACTAATTTATTTTTAAATTTGTTTTAGTATGGCTATTAATTTTTGGATTAAGAATATTTCGTTTCCCAGCAAAAATTTGCAAATTTTCAAAATTTCCCACATATTTAGTTAATTTTTTGACCCTGGTACTGACCAGAAAATGGCCAGCAATTCTAAAAATGGAAAACGGGCTGCAATAAATTCCATATGAATTAGAAAATGAGTAAAAATTATAAAAGGCAAAAAAACAGCAATTCTGGGTTGGGCCTCCGGTTAATAGGTTAGTCCCAAAAATAATATAGAAGTGGATAATAAAGCCAAATAATGTCCAAAACAATAGGTAATATAGCATGGAGCAATCAAAAATTATAGATACGTTGGAGACGTATCATCTAGGTGCTTGAATCGCCTGATTCCGATAAACGAGCGAAAAGATAAACTAAAACGAAAATCGGATCAGAAATCGCTATCGAAAATAATCGCGGAAAAATCCGAGAAAAAGAAAACTGACGAATAGGCTAACGAACGAACGTTCGCTGTCTGTAACTAACGAGCGAAAACCGTTCGTTCGGACGAACGTCCGCTATATAAACTAACTCAAGAAAACCGGTGAACCGATCTAAAAAAACCGAACTAGGGTTTCTAAAAAACCGGATCGGTTTAAAAAAAACCAAACGGCAATGGCGATGGCGTATACCTCTGGCGAGGCTCCGACGAGGTGGGGCGGCTCCGGCGGGGTGCGCGGGCGGCGGCGGCGCGACAACGGGCGGCGGCAGCGGCGCTGCAGAGGCGGCGGTGCGGCGCGGCAGAGGCGGCGGCGGCGGCAAAGGCGGCGGCGCGGCGCTGCCGGCGGGGCGGGGCAGGCGGCGGGGTTGGTGGTGGTGGGGGTCCGGTGGCGGGGTATTTAAGGAGGGGGGCTGCTTGGGGGAGGGGGCAAGCGGTGCGGGGAGGCGGAGTCCCGGCCGGACTCGGGGTCGGGGCGGCGGCGGCCTCCCGGTCTCTTGGAGGGAGACGGCGGCGCGGGGCTAGCGGGCCGGCTCGGCTCGGCTTCGGCCCAGTCGGGCGCTGAGAGATTCTTTTTTTTATAATTTCGCAGGAATTTAAATAAATCCTAGAAAATAAAATAAAAATCTAAAAATACCAAAACAAATTTTCACCGTCTAAATAAAATATTTAGAGCGAGATGAACATTTTCTTGTCCCTAAAATGCAATTTTGAGAAACGTGCAATTTTTCTAATGCAAAAAATTAGCAATAAAATCCGAATAAAAGAAAATATTTGATTTTTAATATTCCCCCCCAATATTTCAATTATTTTGGAGAAGTCATATTATCTCCTCTCATTTGAAATATTTTCAGAGAGAAAATAAATGAAAATCAATAATCCTCATTTCAATATTTGGTAAAATTCAAATATGAAAACAATGAAATCCCCAACTCTCTCCGAGGGTCCTTGAGTTGCTTAGGATTTCGAGGATCACGAAACGAAATGCAATAAAATATGATATGCATGAATGATCTATGTATAACATTCCAAATTGAAAATTTCGGATGTTACATGCAAGGAAGCGGAAAGAAACAATAGCAATCTCAACATAACGAGGGGTAATTTAGTAACATGAAAATTTCTACCACCATATTTTACTCTCTCATAATAATCACATGTAGGATCATAAGCAAATTCAACAAAATAGCTATCACATAAAATATTTTCAACACGATCCACATGCATGCAAAGTTGATACTCTTCCAAAATAGTGGGATCTAAGGTTGACACTCTTCCAAACCCACTTTCAATAATATTGCAAACACTATTATCAATCTCATATTCATCATGGGGCTTAAATAAATTTTCAAGATCATAAGAAGAATCACCCCAATCATGATCATTGCAACAAGTAGAGGACATAGAAAACTAGCATCCCCAAGCTTAGGGTTTGGCATATTATTAGCACAATTTACATAAATAGAATTTATAATAAAATCATTGCAATCATGCTTTTTTATTCAAAGATCTATCGTGAATCACTTCATAAAGTAATTCATCACACTTTTCAGATTCACGAATTTCAAGCAAAACCTCATAAAGATAATCTAGTGCACAAAACTCACTAGCAATTGGCTCATCATAATTGGATCTCTTAAAAAGATTAGAAAGTGGGTGAGGATCCATAGATCTTAAGTTCTCTGTTTAGTAGTAAATAAACAACTATTCCAACCAAACGAGCAAACGAGCCAAGTAAGACATAAAAGCAAACAAAAAGACAAACAGAAGAAGGGCGAATAAAACAGCAAGGGTGAAGTGGGGGGAGAGGAAATCAAGAGGCAAATGGCAAATAATGTAATGCGGGAGATAAGGATTTGTGATGGGTACTTGGTATGTTGACTTTTGCGTAGACTCCCCGACAATGGCGCCAGAAATCCTTCTTGCTACCTCTTGACGACTGCGTTGGTTTTCCCTTGAAGAGGAAAGGGTGATGCAGTAGAGCAGCGTAAGTATTTCCCTCAGTTTTTGAGAACCAAGGTATCAATCCAGTAGGAGGCCACGCATGAGTCCCTCGCACCTACACAAACAAATAAATCCTTGCAACCAATGCGATAAAGGGGTTGTCAATCCCTTCACGGTCACATACGAGAGTGAGATCTGATAGATATGATAAGATAATATTTTTGTTATTTTTATGATAAAGAGAAATAAAGATGCAATAAAATAAATGGCAAAGGAAATAACTAAGTGTTGGAAGATTAATATGTTGGAAAATAGACCCGGGGGCCATAGGTTTCACTAGAGGCTTCTCTCGAGAGCATAAGTATTACGGTGGGTGAACAAATTACTATTGATAAATTGACAGAATTTAGCATAGTTATGAGAATATCTAGGTATGATCATGTATATACGCATCACGTCTGAGACAAGTAGACCGACTCCTACCTGCATCTACTACTATTACTCCACATATCGACCGCTATCCAGCATGCATCTAGAGTATTAAGTTCAAGAGAACAGAGTAACGCTTTAAGCAAGATGACATGATGTAGAGGGATAAACTCATGCAATATGATATAGACCCCATCTTGTTATCCTCGATGGCTACAATACAATACGTGCCTTGCTGCCCCTACAGTCACTGGGAAAGGACACCGCAAGATTGAACCCAAAGCTAAGCACTTCTCACATTGCAAGAAAGATCAATATAGTAGGCCAAACCAAACTAGTAATTCGAAGAGACTTGCAAAGATAACCAATCATACATAAAAGAATTCAGAGAAGATTCAAATATTGTTCATAGATAAACTTGATCATAAACCCACAATTCATCGATCTCAACAAACACACCGCAAAAGAAGATTACAAATGAATAGATCTCCACAAGAGAGGGGGAGAACTTTGTATTGAGATCCAAAAAGAGAGAAGAAAGCCATCTAGCTAATAACTATGGACCCGTAGGTCTGAAGTCAACTACTCACACTTCATCGGATAGGCTATAGTGTTGATGTAGAAGCCCTCTGTGATCGATACCCCCTCCGGCAGAGCTCCAGAAAAGGCCCCAAGATGGGATCTTGTGGATACAGAAAGTTACGGCGCTGGAATTAGGGTTTTGGCTCTGTATTTGGTAGTTTGGGGGTACGTAGGTATATATAGGAGGAAGGAGTACGTCGGTGGAGCAACGTGGGCCCCACGAGGGTGGAGGGCGCGCCTGGGGGGGGGGGGTAGGCGCGCCCCTACCTCGTGCCTTCCTGGTTGATTGCTTGATGTAGGGTCCAAGTCCTCTGGATCATGTTCGTTCCAAAAATCACGTTCCCGAAGGTTTCATTCCGTTTGGACTCCTTTTGATATTCTTTTTCTGCGAAACCCTAAAATAGGCAAAAAAACAGCAATTCTGGGCTGGGCCTCCGGTTAATAGGTTAGTCCCCAAAATAATATAAAAGTGTATAATAAAGCCTAATAATGTCCAAAACAGGATATAATATAGCATGGAACAATAAAAAATTATAGATACGTTGGAGATGTATCAGCCGCCCAGCGCTGGCCAAGTTCATGGCGGCGTCCCACTACGCCTACAACACGTTAAAGATGCCAGGGCCGCTGACCATCATCACCGTCCCCTCCGACAAGAAAGATGCGCTCATCTGCACCGATTAACTTTACCGAGAGGCAGTTGCAGCAACTACCGCGGAGACACTTGCCCCTATCGCTGAAGCTCTAGGGAAAAAGAAGGCCGGCAAGACCCCTTCCGGCAAGACCTCTTCCGGCGAGACCTCTTGCATCCACTCCGGCAAGCGCACCTCTTCGGAGTGCCGCGCTCCCATTGAGGACGTGCTAGAGAGCTCCGCCAGCAAGAGCAAGAAGTCCAAGGCTGCACCACCAGAAACCAAGAAGGTGTCCGTCAAGGAGGACGGCACGGGCGGGGCTATCACCATGAGCTCCACTATCGACAACAAATAGGAAAGCGCGCTCATCGCCTTCCTGTGGGCGAATGTTGATGTGTTTGCATGGAAAGCATCCGACATCCCCGGCGTTCCCAGGGAGGTGATTGAGCACCATCTTGTTGTCTGTCCTCATGCGCGTCCCGTCAAGCAAAAGGTCAGGAAGCAAGCTTGGGAGCGACAAGAGTTCATCATAGAAGAGATCAGGAAGTTGGAGGCGCCAGGCCTGGTTAGAGGAGTACTCCACCCCACGTGGTTGGCCAATCCGGTGGTGGTGCATAAGGCAAATGGGAAGTGGAGACTGTGTATTGATTACAAAGATATCAATAAAGCTTGTCCAAAGGATCCTTTTCCCCTGCCACGCATCGACCAGATTGTAGACTCCACTGCCGGGTGTGACCTGCTGTCATTCCTCGACGCCTATTCAGGATACCACCAGATCTTCATGATGAAAGAAGACGAAGAGAAGACCGCGTTCATCACCCCATGTGGTACGTACTGTTTTGTACGGATGCCTTTCGGGTTTAAGAGCGCCCGTTCGACATTTGCCCGAGCAGTCCAAATTGGTTTTGAGCCCCAGCTACATAGAAATATGGAAGCCTATATGGATGATATAGTGGTCAAAACCAGGGACACGGCCACGCTCGTACAAGACCTAGAAGAAACATTTGCAAATCTGCGTAAGATCAACCCAAAGAAGTGCGTGTTCGGTGTCCCGTCCGGAAAACTTCTTGGGTTCTTTGTGTCTCAGCGTGGAGTTGAAGCAAATCTCGACAAGATCAAGGCGATCGAGCAGATTGAAGCACCGAAGCGGGTCAAAGATGTCTGTAGGCTCGCCGGCTGTGTTGCCGCCCTGAGTAGATTCATCTCCAAATCTGCTGAGCGCGCCCTCCCCTTTTTCAAAGTTTTGAAAAAGGCGGGTCCAGTGAAGTGGACTCCGGAGGCAGAGACTGCACTACAAGATTTGAAGAGGTATCTCTCCTCCACGACGATACTAGTCGTGCCCAAACCGTAAGAGTCGTTGCTGCTATACTTGGCAGCAACGAAGCAAGTGGTCAGTGCCGTGCTAGTGGCGTAGAGGGAACTTGAGGAAGAGGCAGCAGTAGTAGCGGAGCCATCGAGTGGCGGGTCGGGGCCATCCCCGGCAGGGTCTGAAGCCGGCAAGACAGAACCCCCGGCGAGACCCGATCCCGGCAAGGCGGAGTCTGAGCAGATGAGCAAAGTAGGACATAAGAAGAAGATGGTGCAGCACTGATGTCTACTACACAACCTTCTTCTTGTAGACGTTGTTGGGCCTCCAAGTGCAGAGGTTTGTAGGACAGTAGCAAATTTCCCTCAAGTGGATGACCTAAGGTTTATCAATCCGTAGGAGGCGTAGGATGAAGATGGTCTCTCTCAAGCAACCCTGCAACCAAATAACAAAGAGTCTCTTGTGTCCCCAACACACCCAATACAATGGTAAATTGTATAGGTGCACTAGTTCGGCGAAGAGATGGTGATACAAGTGGTATATGGATAGTAGATAATAGTATTTGTAATCTGAAATTATAAAAACAGCAAGGTAACTAATGGTAAAAGTGAGCGTAAACGGTATTGCAATGATAGTAAACAAGGCCTAGGGTTCATACTTTCGCTAGTGCAAGTTCCCTCAACAATAATAACATAATTGGATCATATAACTATCCCTCAACATGCAAAAAAGAGTCACTCCAGAGTCACCATAGCGGAGAACAAACGAAGAGATTATGGTAGGGTACGAAACCAGCTCAAAGTTATTCTTTCCAATCAATCCGTTGGGCTATTCCTATAAGTGTCACAAACAACCCTAGAGTTCGTACTAGAATAACACCTTAAGATACAAATCAACCAAAACCCTAATGTCACCTAGATACTCCAATGTCACCTCAAGTATCCGTGGGTATGATTATATGATATGCATCACACAATCTCATATTCATCTATTCAACCAACACAAAGGACCTCAAAGAGTGCCTCAAAGTCCTACCGGAGAATCACGACGAAAACGTGTGCCAACCCCTATGCATAGGTTCATGGGCGGGACCCGCAAGTTGATCACCAAAACATACATCAAGTGAATCACGTGATATCCCATTGTCACCACAGAGACGCACGGCAAGACATACATCAAGTGTTCTAAAATCTTTAAAGACTCAATCCGATAAGATAACTTCAAAGGGGAAACTCAATTCATTACAAGAGAGTAGAGGGGGAAGAAACATCATAGGATCCAAATATAATAGCAAAGCTCGCGATACATCAAGATCGTATCACCTCAAGAACACGAGAGAGAGAGATCAAACACATAGCTACTGGTACATACCCTCAGCCCCGAGGGAGAAATACTCCCTCCTCATCATGGAGAGCACCGGGATGATGAAGATGGCCACCGGAGAAGGATTCCCCCTCCGACTGGGTCCCGAAACGGGTCTAGATTGGCTTTAGGTGGCTACGGAGGCTTCTGGCGGCAGAACTCCTGATTTGTTGTGCTCACGAATGTTTTTAGGGTATATTGAGATATATAGGCGGAAGAAGTACGTCAGGGGGGCCACGAGGGCTCATGAGGGTGGAGGGCGCGCCCACTCCAAGTCTTCTGGGCTTCTTTCCTTCCAAAAATGAGTTCCGTGAAGTTTCAGGTCAATTGGACTCCGTTTGATTTTCCTTTTCTTCGAAACCCTGAAACAGGGTAAAAACAGAAACTGGCACTGGGCTCTCGGTTAATAGGTTAGTCCCAAAAATGATATAAAAGTGTATAATAAAGCCCATAAACATTCAAAACAGTAGATAATATAGCATGGAGAAATCAAAAATTATAGATACGTTGGAGACGTATCAGCATCCCCAAGCTTAATTCCTGCTCGTCCTCGAGTAGGTAAATGATAAAACAGAATTTTTGATGCGGAGTGCTACTTGGCATAATTTCAATGTGATTCTTCTTAATTGTGGTATGAATATCCAGATCCATAAGATTCAAGACAAAAGTTCATATTGACATAAAAATGATAATACTTCAAGCATACTAACTAAGCAATTATGTCTTCTCAAAATAACATGGCCAAAGAAAGTTCATCCCTACAAAATCATATAGTTTAGTCATGTTTCATTTTCGTCACACAAGAATGCTCTCATCATGCACAACCCCGATGACAAGCCAAGCAATTGTTTCATACTTTAGTAATCTCAAACTCATAAACTTTCACGCAATACATGAGCGCGAGCCATGGATATAGCACTATGGGTGGAATAGAATAATGAGAGGGTTATGTGGAGAGGACAAAAAGGATAAAGTCGCACATCAACGAGGCTAATCAATGGGCTATGGAGATGCCCACCGATTGATGTTAATGCAAGGAGTAGGGATTGCCATGCAACGGATGCACTAGAGCTATAAATGTATGAAAGCTCACCAAAAAAACTAAGTGGGTGTGCATCCAACTTGCTTGCTCACGAATACCTAGGGCATTTGAGGAGGCCCATTGTTGGAATATACAAGCCAAGTTCTATAATGAAAATTCCCACTAGTATATGAAAGTGATAACTCAAGAGACTCTCTATATGAAGAACATGGTGCTACTTTGAAGCACAAGTGTGGAAAAAAGGATAGTAGCATTGCCCCTTTTTATTTACTTTCTTTTTTTGGGCCTTCTTTTTTTTCTTTGGCCTTTATTTGGGACAATGCTCTATTGAATGATGATCATCACACTTATATTTATTTACAACTCGATACTAGAACAAAGTATGACTCTATATGGATGCCTCCGGCGGTGTACCGGGATATGCAATGAATCAAGAGTGACAAGTATGAAAAAAATTATGAACGGTGGCTTTGCCACAAATACTATGTCAACTAAATGATCATGCTAAGCAATATGACAATGATGAATGTGTCATGATAAACTAGATGGTGGAAAGTTGCATGGCAATATATCTCGGAATGGCTATGGAAATGCCATAATAGGTAGGTATGGTGGCTGTTTTGAGGAATATATAAGGAGGTTTATGTGTTAAAGAGCGTATCATATCACGGGGTTTGGATGCACCGGAGAAGTTTGCACCAACTCTCGATGTGAGAAAGGGCAATGCACGGTACCGAAGAGGCTAGCAAGGATGGAAGGGTGAGAGTGCGTATAATCCATGGACTCAACATTAGTTATAAAGAACTCACATACTTATTGCAAAAATCTACAAGTCATCAAAAACCTCGGCACTACACGCATGCTCCTAGGGGGATAGATTGGTAGGAAAAGACCATCGCTCGTCCCCGACCGCCACTCATAAGGAGGACAATCACATAACACCTCATGTTTCAAATTTGTTACACAACGTTTACCATACGTGCATGCTACGGAGTTGCAAACTTCAACACAAGTATTTCTCAATTTCACAACTACTCAACTAGCCTGACTTTGATATTATTACCTCCATATCTCAAAACAATCATCGAGCATCAAACTTCTCTTAGTATTCAACACACTCATAAGAAAGTTTTATTATTCTTGAATACCTAGCATATTAGGATTTTAAGCAAATTACCATGCTATTAAGACTCTCAAAATAATCTATGTGAAGCATGAGAGTTCATCTATTTCTTCAAAATAAAACTACCACCATGCTCTAAAAGATATAAGTGAAGCACTAGAGCAAATGACAAACTACTCCGAAAGATATAAGTGAAGATCTAATGAGTAGTCAAATAATTATGAAACTATGTGAAGACTCTCTAACATTTAATAATTTCAGATCTTGGTATTTTATTCAAAGAGCAAGCAAAGAAAAATAAAATGACATTCTAAGAATGGCAAACATCATGTGAAGAAGCAAAAACTTAGGATCAACCGAAACTAACCGATAGTTGTTGAAGAAGAAAGGTGGGATGCCAACCGGGGCATCCCCAAGCTTAGATGCTTGAGACTTCTTGAAATATTATCTTGGGGTGACTTGGGAATCCCCAAGCTTGAGCTTTTGTGTCTCCTTAATTCCTCTCATATCACGGTCTCCCTAAATCTCAAAAGCTTCATCCACACAAAACTCGACAAGGACTCGTGAGATAAGTTAGTATAAACCATTGCAAAAACCTTATCATACTCTACTGTAGCAAATCACTAAAATTATTATTCAACATTGCATACTAAATGCCTCTGCATATTTAATAGTCCTATCCTCAAATAGAATCATTAAAGAATCAAACATATGCAAACAATGCAAACATAACAGCAATCTGCCTAAACATGATAGTCTGTAAAGAATGCTGCAACATCCATACTTCCCTAACTCAAACAATTATGAAATAAAATTCCCACTGTATTAAATTTATCATAGCTTAATATTCAAAAGGTTTCAACATTTTATCACATTCTGACTTTTCTAGGGAATTATTGCAACAGCGGTAAACTTTCTGTTTTCAAACAGCAACATGTATACTTGTAACATAGGCATAGTAAAGGCTATCAATGCCACTTTTATTGAAATAAAAGATGCAAAACAATGTTCTAAATAACAGCAAGAAAAAATTAACAAAATAAATCGACGCTCCAAGCAAAACACATATCATGTGGCGAATACAAATATAGCTCCAAGTAAAGTTACCGATGAACGAAGACGAAAGAGGGGATGCCTTCCGGGGCATCCCCAAGCTTAGGCTATTGGCTATCCTTGAATATTACCTTGGGGTGACTTGGGCATCCCCAATCTTAGGCTCTTGCCACTCCTTATTCCATAGTCCATCGAATTCTTACCCAAAACTTAAAAACTTCACAACACAAAACTTAACAGAAAACTCGTAAGCTCCGTTAGTATAAGAAAATAAATCACCACTTCAAGGTACTGTAATGAACTAATTATTTATTTATATTGGTGTTAAACCTAATGTGTTCCAACTTCTCTATGGTTTATAAACTCTTTTACTAGCCATAGATTCATCAAAATAAGTAAACAACACATAGAAAACAGAATCTGTCAAAAACAGAACAGTCTGTAATAATCTGGATCAAATGTATACTTCTGGAACTCATAAAATTCTCAAATAAATTTCTGGACCTGAGGAATTTATCTATTAATCATCTTCAAAAAGAATTAACTAAATATTACTCTCCAATAAAAAATGGCAGCTAATCTCGTGAGTGCTAAAGTTTCTGTTTTTTACAGCAAGATCAACAAGACTTTCCCCAAGTCTTCCCAACGGTTCTACTTGGCACAAACACTAATTAAAAGCATAAAACCACATATAAACAGAGGCTAGATGAATTAT
The DNA here is from genome assembly GCF_056163025.1 of Triticum urartu. Lineage (NCBI taxonomy): Eukaryota > Viridiplantae > Streptophyta > Magnoliopsida > Poales > Poaceae > Triticum > Triticum urartu. The sequence goes on from NC_141875.1 coordinate 21,519,930, forward strand.
TTATTATTAAACAGTATCAAAAATCAAGGGACAAAAATAAAGTTGGGTTGCCTCCCAACAAGCGCTATCGTTTAACGCCCCTAGCTAGGCATGATGATTTCAACGATGCTCACATATAAGATAAGAATTGTAACATAAAGAGAGCATCATGAAGAATATGACTAGCACATTTAAGTCTAACCCACTTCCTATGCATGGGAATTTGTGAGCAAAAAACTCGTGGAACAATAATCAACTAGCATAGGAAAGCAAAACAAGCATAACTTCATAACTTTAAGCACATAGAGAGGAAACTTGATATTATTGCAATTCCTACAGGCATATATTCCTCCCTCATAATAATTTTCAGTAGCATCATGAATGAATTCAACAATATAACCAGCACCTAAAGTATTCTTTTCATGGTCCACTAGCATAGAAATCTTATTACTCTCCACATAAGAAAAATTCTTCTCATTCGGAATACTGGGAGTATCATAAGAGACTTGAATACTATTACACATTAAAAGAGTAATGTTCAGAAAATAGGTAACCATAATCATGACAAGTTTTATAAATATAATCACTACTTTTTATAGCATAAGTATCATCACAATAATCATCATAGGTAGGAGGCATGCTATCATCATTATAAATTTGCATATCAAAACTTGGGAGACTAAAAATATCATCTTCATTAATCATAGCTTCCCCAAGCTTGGGACAAACATTAATTGCAGCAAATATATTCTCAAAAACATCATATTAATCAAACATAGCATCCCCAAGCTTGGGCCTTTTCATATCATAAGCATAATCACTCTCATAATTAATAGTATGGATAGCACCAATAGTATAGTAATTATCATATTCTTCCAAGCAAGTGCCAAAAAGATTTTCAAGATCATAAGAAGTATCATTATCTTCCACAATTATATTTTCATGAGGCACAATAGTAATAGGAGCAACATTATTTGAGAGAAATATCTTTTTTACCTCTCTTCCTTTTTCTTTTCTTCTTCTTCACCACATCATGTGTGGGTTCAATCCTCTTTTTGGAGCTCCTTATTAACGAGATTGGTTGAATAGGAGGCTCCTCCTCGTTACCTGATTCATCATAAGAAATAATAGGAGGGTATTGGGAAGCCTCTTCCCTTTCATTTATCTATCTTCATCTTCTATTTGTTTTCTTTTCTTTATGTAGTTGGCAATATAAGGATTTTCAATGCAATTCACCGCACAATACATATAAATTTTCTCTAGATCAAAATGAAGAACTTTATCAAGGGAAAATTTTGGAATATCCTTAGTTATACGTTTAATTTATTCATAACCCAAGAGCAAACTAAGTTCATTATGATGTGCAAGGGAAATCAAGTCATCACAACTTTTGGACACGATACGATCATGAAACAATTTGCATTGGGTACTAAAATGATCACGTTCATTGCAAAGTTCACAAGTAGGGCTAAGAAAAATTAAATTTTCAGGACATTCATCTAGCTCTTCTGGCAACAATTTAGTTTCTAAGTACTTATGCCTCTTGCAATATCTATCTTCCCTATTTGGTGTGTACTTACAAACCCAATCCACTCCACAAAAATTGACATGTTTATAGGAGACATTTTCATCATAACTAGTGCAATCATCATTAGTATCATGGGTATTCAAAGAATTCGTACTAACAACATTGCAATCATGCTCATCATTCAAAGATTTAGTGCCAAACATTTTAATGCATTCTTCTTCTAACACTTTGGCACAATTTTCCTTTCCATCATACTCACGAAAGATATTAAAAAGATGAAGCGTATGAGACAAACTCAATTACATTTTTTATAGTTTTCTTTTATAAACTAAACTAGTGATAAAACAAGAAACTAAAAGACTCGATTGCAAGATCTAAAGATATACCTTCAAGCGCTAACCTCCCCGGCAACGGCGCCAGAAAAGAGCTTAGTTGACGGGGTGTTAGTGCCGCTTTCCTCGCCTCCCCGGCAACGGCGCCAGAAAAGAGCTTGATGTCTACTACACAACCTTCTTCTTGTAGACGTTGTTGGGCCTCCAAGTGCAGAGGTTTGTAGGACAGTAGCAAATTTCCCTCAAGTGGATAACCTAAGGTTTATCAATCCGTAGGAGGCGTAGGATGAAGATGGTCTCTCTCAAGCAACCCTGCAACCAAATAACAAAGAGTCTCTTGTGTCCCCAACACACCCAATACAATGGTAAATTGTATAGGTGCACTAGTTCGGCGAAGAGATGGTGATACAAGTGGTATATGGATAGTAGATAATAGTATTTGTAATCTGAAATTATAAAAACAGCAAAGTAACTAATGGTAAAAGTGAGCGTAAACGGTATTGCAATGATAGTAAACAAGGCCTAGGGTTCATACTTTCGCTAGTGCAAGTTCCCTCAACAATAATAACATAATTGGATCATATAACTATCCCTCAACATGCAACAAAGAGTCACTCCAAAGTAACTAATAGCGGAGAACAAACAAAGAGACTATGGTAGGGTACCAAACCACCTCAAAGTTATTCTTTCCAATCAATCCGTTGGGCTATTCCTATAAGTGTCACAAACAGCCCTAGAGTTTGTACTAGAATAACACCTTAAGATACAAATCAACCAAAACCCTAATGTCACCTAGATACTCCAATGTCACCTCAAGTATCCGTGGGTATGATTATACGATATGCATCACACAATCTCAGATTCATCTATTCAACCAACACAAGGACCTCAAAGAGTGCCTCAAAGTCCTACCGAAGAATCACGACGAAAATGTGTGCCAACCCCTATGCATAGGTTCATGGGCGGAACCCTCAAGTTGATCACCAAAACATACATCAAGTGAATCACGTGATATCCCATTGTCACCACAGATACGCACGGCAAGACATACATCAAGTGTTCTCAAATCTTTAAAGACCCGATCAGATAAGATAACTTCAAAGGGGAAACTCAATTCATTTCAAGAGAGTAGAGGGGGGAAGAAACATCATAGGATCCAAATATAATAGCAAAGCTCGCGATACATCAAGATCGTATCACCTCAAGAACACGAGAGAGAGAGAGAGATCAAACACATAGCTACCGGTACATACCCTCAGCCCCGAGGGAGAACTACTCCCTCCTCGTCATGGAGAGCACCGGGGTGATGAAGATGGCCACCAGAGAAGGATTCCCCCTCCGGCAGGGTGCCAGAACAGGTCTAGATTGGCTTTCGGTGGCTACAGAGGCTTCTGGTGGCGGAACTCCCGATCTATTGTGCTCACGGATGTTTTTAGGGTATATGGAGATATATAGGTGGAAGAAGTACGTTAGGGGGGCCACGAGGGGCTCACGAGGGTGGAGGGCGCGCCTAGGGGGGTGTGCGCCCCCTGCCTCGTGACCTCCTCGCAGATCCCCCGATGTGCACTCCAAGTCTTCTGGGCTTCTTTCCTTCCAAAAATGAGTTCCGTGAAGTTTCAGGTCAATTGGACTCCGTTTGATTTTCCTTTTCTTCGAAACCCTAAACAGGGTAAAAACAGAAACTGGCACTGGGCTCTCGGTTAATAGGTTAGTCCCAAAAATGATATAAAAGTGTATAATAAAGCCCATAAACATTCAAAACAGTAGATAATATAGCATGGAGCAATCAAAAATTATAGATACATTGGAGACATATCAAGCACTGGTCTATTTTGTTAGTTCCCTCTTGGAGGGGCTAGGTCAAGATATTCTGGTATGCAGAAGCTGCTTTCAGCCTCCTCATGGCCTCAAGAAAGCTGCGCCACTATTTCCAAGCACATGAGATCACCGTCGTCACGCACTGCTACCTCTTGAGCACTGCGTTGGTTTTCGCCGAAGAGGAAGGGATGATGCAGCAAAGTAGCGTAAGTATTTCCCTTAGTATTTGAGAACCAAGGTATCAATCCAGTAGGAGGCTACGTGCGAGTCCCTCGTACCTACACAAAACAAATAAATCCTCGCAACCAACGCGAACAGGGGTTGTCAATCCCTACACGGCCACTTACGAGAGTGAGATCTGATAGATATGATAAGATAATATTTTTGGTATTTTTGTGATAAATATGCAAAGTAAAATAAAGGCAAAGTAAAAAAGCAAAGGAAATAACTAAGTAGTAGGAGATTGATATGATAAAGATAGACCCGATGGCCATAGGGTTCACTAGTGGCTTCTCTCGAGAGCATAAGTATTCTACGGTGGGTGAACAAATTACTGTTGAGCAATTGACAGAACTGAGCATAGTTATGAGAATACCTAGGCATGATCATGTATATAGGCATCACGTCCGAGACAAGTAGACCGACTCCTGCCTGCATCTACTACTATTACTCCACTCATCGACCGCTATCCAGCATGCATCTAGAGTATTAAGTTAAAAACAGAGTAACGCCTTAAGCAAGATGACATGATGTAGAGGGATAAACTTATGCAATACGATGAAAACCCCATCTTGTTATCCTCGATGGCAACAATACAATACGTGCCTTGCTGCCCCTACTGTCACTGGGAAAGGACACCACAAGATTGAACCCAAAGCTAAGCACTTCTCCCATTGCAAGAAAGATCAATCTAGTAGGCCAAACCAAACTGATAATTTGAAGAGACTTGCAAAGATAACCAATCATACATAAAAGAATTCAGAGAAGATTCAAATATTGTTCATAGATAGACTTGATGATAAACCCACAATTCATCAGTCTCAACAAACACACCGCAAAAAGAAGATTACATCGAATAGTTCTCCACAAGAGAGGGGGAGAACATTGTATTGAGATCCAAAAAGAGAGAAGAAGCCATCTAGCTAATAACTATGGACCCGTAGGTCTGAGGTAAACTACTCACACTTCATCGGAGGGGCTATGGTGTTGATGTAGAAGCTCTCCGTGATCGATGCCCCCTCCGGCGGAGCTTCAGAACAGGCCCCAAGATAGGATCTCGTGGATACAGAAAGTTGCGGCGGTGGAATTAGGTTTTTGGATCCGTTTGATATTCCTTTTCTTCAAAACCCTAAAACAGGCAAAAACGGCAATTCTGGGCTGGGCCTCCGGTTAATTGGTTAGTCCCAAAAATAATATAAAAGTGGAAAATAAATCCCAATAATGTCCAAAACAGTAGATAATATAGCATGGAGCAATAAAAAATTATGGATACGTTGGAGATGTATCACGTGCCTCCCATTGCAACGAATCTTGCACAACCCAGATGCAACTGGGAGGATTGTGGAGTGGGCATTGGAGCTATCGAGCTTTGGCCTCAAGTTTGAAAGTACTTCAACAATCAAGAGCCGAGCCCTGGCGGAGTTCATTGTAGAATGGACCGCAACACCCAACGAGGAGATTCAAGAGACCACCCTCCCCGGCAAGGAGACGAGCAGTGAGTGGATTATGTACTTTGATGGAGCTTTGTAACTCCAAGGTGTTGGTGCCGGCGTATTGCTCGTCACACCCACCGGAGAGCGCCTCAACTACGTAATCCAGATGCACTTTCCCCATGAAAAATCAACGAACAACACGGCGGAGTATGAGGGGTTGTTGGCCGGTCTCAGAATCGCGAGTGACCTTGGAATCAGAAAGCTCATCGTCAATCATGATTCGCAACTCGTCTTCAAGCAAGTAAACAAGGACTACCAGAGCCCATTGATGGAGGCCTATGTGGATGAAGTGGAGAAGTTGGAAGAGCGCTTTGACGGATTGCAAGCAGAGCATGTTCCCCGAGCGAAGAACGGCATTGCTGACGACCTGTCAAAGCATGCTACCCTCAAGTTGCCTGTGGAACCAAGTACCTTTGTGCTTCAGTTAACTCACCCATCCGTTGAACCATCAGCAGGACAGAACAAAAGAAGGAAGGCAGGCCCCGGCAAGTACTCTCCCACTGAGCTCCCAGGAGCCGTCGGCAAGGACGTTGCTGGGAGTCCCTAGCTTGCCGTAGGGTAGCAACCCTCGGCAGGGCCTCACACCCTGGCCATAGAAGCATCTGCCCTTACGGCCGCAGATGAGCCTTTAGTCCTTGCCGTCGAGCCCCAGGCTCCGGCATGGGCGTAGCCCACCATCTGTTTCCTCCAAACAGGAGAGCTCCCCGAGGAGCAGGAAGAAGCATAGAAAGTAGCCCGTCAATCTAGCATGTACCAGTTTGTGGATGATGCCCTCTATAGGAGAAGACCGAATGGTGTGAAATTGAAGTGCATTCCTCGAGAGGACGGACTGAGGCTATTGGTAGAGATACATGGAGGCATGTGTGGCTCCCACATAGGGTCAAGGGCTCTTGCCGGCAAAGCATTCCGGCAATGTTTCTTCTGGCCCACCGCCCTCCAGGATGCAACTACACTAGTAACCAAGTTTGAAGCGTGCCAGTTCCATTCAAAGAAGCTTCATCAACCCGCCCAAGCTCTTCAGACAATCCCTCTTTCCTGGCCATTTTTGGTTTGGGGGCTTGACATACTGGGCCCCTTTCCCCGTGCTGTTGGGGGCTTTGAGTACTTGTACGTCACGATCGACAAGTTCACAAAGTGGCCGGAAGTGGAGCCAGTGAGAAAGGTAACAGCACAATCAGCCATCAAGTTCTTCAAGGAACTAGTCTGTCGTTTCTGTGTGCCGAACAGAGTCATCACCGACAACAACACGCAGTTCACGAGCCGCACCTTCATGCAGTACATTCAAGACCTTGACAGCAAGGTCTGTTTTGCTTCTGTTTCCCATCCCAGAAGTAACGGCCAGGCTGATAGGGTGAATGCAGAAGTGCTGTGGGGCTTCAAGACCAGAACTTTTGACAAGCTACACAAGTGCGAAAGGTGCTGGATTGATGAGTTGCCAATGGTTCTTTGGTCAATCAGGACGACACCAAATCGAGCCACTGGCCAGACACCCTTTGCCCTGGTATACGGGGCAGAAGCAGTTCTCCCCACTGAACTCATATACGGGTCACCTCGAGTGCTCGCTTATGATGAGCTTGAGCAAGAGCAGTTGCACCAAGATGATCAGACGCTCCTTGAGGAATATTGTCTTCGGGCGGCTTTGCGAGCCGCTCGCTACCAGCAAGCCTTGCGCCGCTATCATAGCCGCAAGGTTCACGCCCGAAGCCTTGAGGAAGGCGACCTTGTTCTTTGGCAGATCCAATCCCCCAAGAATCCAAACAAGTTGATGCCGAAGTGGGAAGGCCCTTATCGGGTAATACAAGTCACCAGGCCTAGCGCAGTCCGCCTGGAGACCGAAGATGGCATTCCGGTGCGCAACTCCTGGAATATTGAACATCTTCTCAAGTTTTGCCCCTAAGGCGTAGTTGCCGGGAGCCCCGGCAACCCCCCTTTCATACTAGCCTTGCCGCCGAGGCATGTAACATCAGAGCCAGGCGCAGACCCTATGCGTAGTCAGGGAAAAGGAATCCCTTAGTATGTATAGTTTCCTGTTGATTTCCATGTTTGTGTATATACGTATATGCATGCTTGTCCAGGGTACTGTACTGCTTTTTGATTCCAGTAAATGTTAGTGAACCACCGAGGGTCCGTGCTTTTGTCCTCACTTCTTTCCTGCCACGGCAAGGACGGGCGATCCCGCCAAGGACCCAGCTCCGATGAGAAGTTGAGAAGACCGCCCAACACAGTGATCCCCAGCAAACCAAACAAATAAAGTTTACCTCTTGCCCATTCGTATTCGTAACCTGTGACTTGTGCATTAGAAAACCTCGCCACTCATCTTTAAGGACTCGGGGGCTCCCATTTCCGACTCAAACGCCGCTTCGGTCAGAATGGTCATGGTGACCCTTGTCAAAAAGAGGTGGACGGGGGGCTGGGCCCTTTGTCTGTAACCCAGCAGATGTGATTCTTCGGCAGGCGCAAGGGGCGCCAGCAAGGTGGCTTGCCGGAAGGACTCGTTTACCTACACTCAGGAGGCATTTCGCTTCCGCATGAACATACACGTGCATGAGTTACCGGCAGGACTAGACTTTTTCATTAGGATTTTTATCAGTTTTGCCATCGATTGTACTACACTACTTAGCTTTGCCACTAAAAAGTTTCACTGCTAAAAAATGCCAATGTTTCGTTAGACGCGTGCCCAAAAAAGCCATTCTTCATCGTTACAGCCATGTCAAAGGACATTGACCGAAGGTAGATGACGAAAATACCCCTATCCCATTTGTCAACTATTCTCTCTTTGTTTGAGTTGTGGGCCCACCTGTAAGGCGAGCATGAAAAGAGAAGACAAAATTGGAGCCAGGGAGTTTCCATCCCACGACCATGACCTGGATAGGCGCTCGTGCTAACCAACTGAGCTAAGGGAAAGTTTTGAAATAGGAGGAAATATATGTGTCATATCCTTTAGGTAAATAATATTCAAACTGAATAGTATATAATATTGTTTCTTGTTGCTCGCTACTCCATTTCTCCAGCTAGCTAATTCATGCATTACACACTAATTGAAAGCAACAACAAATATGATAGCAGGGGCACATGATTTTCTAAATTTCTCTGAAAATTTCAGCATGGTGCCTGCCCATTTTTCTGAAAACAACACAAACGCAGCAAGATTTACAAACTTCACATGTGCAGCCTTTTTTTACTTCTAGTATCTGTAATTCCATATCCATCCCGACCATCCGAACATGTGTACCAAATGGCACGCGAGTATCAACACGGCACCAATCAGCTACTACAAATTCTACATAAGAAATTCCATCTCTACAAGCTACTATGATCCATAGACGCACCACACTAAGAATTAGCATACTCACCCTGCCGGAATTTCAGAGGCTACAACATGCTGGGGCGTCCGGTGGCTGACGCTCCTCTCTGATTCAGGACTGTTGTCCGTCGCCATTGCCATGGAACAAATCACTTCAAGGCATCACACGAGGTGGCGGAGCTGGACTCGGGAGGAGCTGCGGAGTCAGGCGGAAGAAGCGTCGGAGCTGCCTGCCTCGAGTGGTGGTGATGGGTGGGAGGCAGCGCCAAAGCCACGACAGGGGCAGCGCTGGGCATGAAGCGCGGTAGCTACGGCGAGTGGAGGCGCGCCGGAGTTGGGCGGGCAGCCTGGCGACCGACAGTTGCAGTTGAGGATCTGCAGGCGGCGGCTAGGGATTGTGGTTCCGGCTATGGAAACCAATGAAAAAAATAGCACGCTACATCGAAATAGCGCAGACCTTAAAATACGTTATTAGCGTGCTATGTCGCGCTATAGCGTGCTATTAGCGAGATATTGTACATTAATATATTTAGCGAGGCAATTCTCAATACTCTATAGTTATAGCGCGCTATTTTTTCAGTGAGGGAAACTGATACGAGCAGGTTAGGTATTGGATAAGTTTGAGTACAAGTACATTTGTTCCTCAAATAAATGCTTTGATTGGATGTGGTGGTTCGCTTGCCCGCTGAACAAACTCACGTCTCTGCTTCGATCCACCTTGTCGCTCTTTTTCCTCGTAATTTATTTTCTTACTCTTGACAAGTTGGTCCCACACCATGGAGAGAGATCTTGCAAATGAGACCAGGGGCATTATAGTCATATAACATGGTCAACGTCCATTGACCTGACAGTAACGGTGAAAAAATGGCATTTTTGAGCACGCGCCTAACGGAACAGTGGCATTTCTGAGCAGTGAAAAAATTTAGTGGTAGAACTGAGTAGTGTAGTACAACCGATGGCAAAACTGATAAAAACCCTTTTCATTAATATGCTGATGCGAGTACAAAGGTTACAGGATACAAGCATGGGCTCAAGAGATTACATTATATTGAAATTAAGATTTGGCAAGTGCCTACAATTTGAAAAGAAAGATAGGTTCCCTGTGATCTCCGTTCTTGCCCCTTTCCTCCCAGGTGCGGCAGGTGAAGGTAAAAAGGAAGCGGCGGGGAACGCGCAGATTGAGAGCTTGACAAGGAAGACCCTCGGTAGGGCGTGGGGCCGAGGGAGGGGGGGGGGCGGCGCGCTCAGTCGACGTCTATGATGACCCACACGTATAGGGGATTGCAACAGCTTTCGAGGGTAGAGTATTCAACCCAAATTTATTGATTCGACACAAGGGGGGCCGAATATTCTCAAGTATTAGCAGCTGAGTTGTCAATTCAACCACACCTGGAAACTTAGTATCTGCAGCAAAGTGTTTAGTAGCAAAGTTATATGATAGTGATGGTAACAGTAACAAAAGAGTAATGAAAGCAAAGTAATATTTTTGGTATTATGTAGTGATTGTAACAATAGCAACGGGAAAGTAAATAAGCGTAAACCAGTATATGGAAAGCTCGTAGGCATCGGATCAATGATGGATAATTATGCCGGATGTGGTTCATCATGTAACAGTCATAACATAGGGTGACACAAAACTAGCTCCAATTCCTCAATGTAATGTAGGCATGTATTCCGAATATAGTCATACGTGCTTATGGAAAGGAACTTGCATGACATCTTTTGTCCTACCCTCCCGTGGCAGCGGGGTCCTAATGGAAACTAAGGGATATTAAGGCCTCCTTTTAATAGAGAACCAGAACAAAGATTAGCACATAGTGAATACATGAACTCCTCAAACTACAGTCATCACCAATAAGTATCCCGATTATTGTCACTTCGGGGTTAACGGATCATAACACATAATAGGTGACTATAGCACTACTAGGGAAAACCTTATACACAGAAGTTTATCAGTAGCGCGGTTTAAAAATGGGCGCTACTGCTAATTAGTAGTAGCGAGGGGTATAAAAACCGCGCTACTACTAAGTTGATATTAGTAGTGAGGGTTATAAACCCGCGCTGCTACTAAATGGTCTCCAACAATGCCCTCGGGATAGGCCATAGTAGTAGCGAGGGGTATAAAACCGGCGCTACTACTAAGTAAGTAGTACTAGCGCAGGTAAGACCCACGCTACTACGAAGCCTGTCCACCCCGGCCCGATCCACACTCCCACCCCACCAACCATCCCACACCACTCACCCCCGTCTGTCTCAAAAAAAAATCACGCAGCCCGATCTAGATCCCCAACCTCCTCTCCTCTCCCAACCCACTCACCACCGGCCTCCCTTCCACCTCCTTTCCTCTCCCAACCCACTCACCGCCGGCCTCCCTTCCACCTCCTCTCCTCCGTCCGTTCGCCCACATGCCCCCCACCGCGTGCGCCACACCGGCGGCCGCGCGCCCCGCCCCGTCCCTCCCCCCACCAAATCCGCCGCCCCCGCGCTCCGCCGGCCTGCCCCCCGCGCATCCGCCAGAATCCGCAGCAAAGGCGGAGCCTTTCCAGCTTTCCGAGGAGATCCGGGCCGTCCTCGATGAGGGCGGCGGCGGCCCCCTGGTGCGCCCAATGGCGGCGATGCCGCCGTCGCACCCGCCCCAAGACCAAGCGGAAGGACGCCGGGGGCGCGGCGCCGACGAGGACGACTCCGAGCAGTCCAAGCTGAGGGCCGGCCTCAACTCCGCCATCACCACTGAGAAGCCCAACATCAAGTGGAACAACGTTACCGGGCTCGAGAGCGCCAAGCAGGCGCTGTAGGAGGCCGTCATGTTGCCCGTCAAGTTCCTCCAGTTCTTCATAGGTGAGCTTGTGCAAGGGAATCCAGTAATTCTACCTATTTTTTCATAGCCAAGGATGACGCGATTGCAGTTGTTGCAGCTAGATCATATAGATAAGCCCTATGCATCTTGATCTCGATTGAATCTGATTGGATGAGCATGCATTATTCCGTTCTCGAGTCCAGGTAGAAATATGCCACACAAGCTGGCTTTTGTCTACAGAATAAGCATAATTTTGAGCCGCCATGAGTGCGTCTACTAGATTGATTTGTATTGAACAAACTTAGTTGGTTTAGCACAGGAATCTCTGGCGAATTATGTTCAGGAACCTTGTTGACTTCTCAATCCTCGCAAAGAAACTTGCTAAGCTAAACTTATATTTACCTCGCCCTTGTACGAGATAATAGTGTTGAGTAGAGCCATATGCATCTTGATCTGGATTGAATTTGATTGGGTGAGCATGAATATTTGCTTCTGGAGTGCAGGTCGAAAGTATGCTACACATGCTATTTTTTCTGCAGATAAGCATGATTTTGAGCCACCAAAGTGCATCCATCGATTTGTGTTGAACCAACTTAGTGGATGTCTGGCCAATTATATTCTGCAACTTCTTTGACCCATCAATCCTCGCAAAAGAACCTTGCTAAACTTATAATTACCTATCTTGTACCAGATATCAGTATAGAGTAGAGCCAATTGTGGTGGTAGTGTGAATTAAAAGACGACTACTTAACCAAGTGGAATAAAAAAATTCCATTTTAACCAGTAAGCCATAGAAACATTGGTGCCTTACTACAGCTAGGTTGTTAAAACTAAAAAATGCATCAGATTGTAGATAGATCAATATCTGAACTACTTGGTATGGGTATCTATTGTTTATATGAAGAGCTAGCTTCATTTCTGAACTGTTTGTTTTCCTTGCGCATTCAGCAACCTAAGTTTATGTGTTTTGATTGAAAATCAGGGCATTTTCCAAATACTGGCACAACTGGTATCTATTCTAGGGTTAGTGTCCTTAACTACACCTTGTGTGCTTTTCTTTAGTTTCTCCTGATGTGCAACTAATGAAGTATCTTATACTGGATAGTGCTTTTCTTTAGTATCTCCTGATTATGTGGTTGCTTGATTTGCTTGATTCTGTGTTTCTTTTGAGCTTTATGTTTTTCTATGCACTTGTCAAATCTATATGCGTTCTTATATAACTATTCTCTACACTTTTCACTACTAGGAAATAGCTTATAGCTTCAATTGTGCATTACGTCTTAAATAAGAATCTCTGGAAAAAAATGTTGCACATTGGCATCTACATGTACCGCATTGTTTTTTTGTGCCATTCTTCTGAAGAATCTGAAGTTTCTGAACCTTTGTTTGTAATGCTGCGGGGTTCTGGTAGCGACGATAACGGTCGTCGAGAGGTTCGTGGATTGGACGGTGTCGTGGCTGCCGATGTACAGAGAAGCGAAGCTGCTGCTCGTTCTCTACCTCTATCACCCCAGCACATGGGTAAGCAGTCGACCAGACACCCCGAGCCCGAGAGATGATCAATATTTAGATATACTTGATTCGATATGTGACCAATTCTGAATCTGAATCTTAATGATGTTTGGGTGTCAGAGTGCGGGGAGTGGGGCACGTGTACGATGGCTTCCTCCGTTCGCTGGTGGCGAGGCACAAGGACGACATCGACTGGTCCTGTTGGAGCTGAGGGCCAGAGCGAGGGACGTGACTGAGTCGCAACTCAAGGCGGCGGCTGCCCTCAGTCAGGTGTGGCTCTTCGAGGCTATACAATGCTTTTTGTCGCAGCTGAAGGCCGCGAGATCTGGCCGGGCAGGCGCCTCACACTGACGAGTGGTCCAATTTTCGGATCGGGCCATAACAACTTACGTAGGTAGTTGCTTATGTAACTGTGCGATAGAATGGAATTATACATGAGTTGCTGCTACAAGGAGGAACGTAGTTGGTTATGTAACTGTGCGATAGAATGAAATTATACAATGAGGAACTAGAGAAGATACGACAACTGTGTGATAGAATGAATTTGGTTGATTTTATTTTTTTAATTCCTAATAAGTTACTAGTGGCATTGGGACTATAGACACGCTACTACTATTTCATTAGTAGTAGCGCGGTTCATAATAGCAGTAGCGCGGATTGAACCCTCGCTGCTACTAACGAAGTTAGTAGTAGCGCGGGTTCGACCCACGCTACCACTAACTTTTAGCTGTAGCGCGATACTAGTAGCGCAAGTACCCGCGCTACTAGTAGCCATTTTACCCGCGCTGCTAGTAGCCTTTTCCCTAGTAGTGTAGACTTGCAAGATAGCATCAAGAACTCTCATATATTGATGAAAACATAATAGGTTCAGATCTAAAATCATGGCACTCGGGCCCTAGTGAGAAGCATTAAGCATAGGAAAGTCATAGCAACATCAATCTCAAAACATAGTGGATACTAGGGATCAAACCCTAAAAAAACTAACTCGATTACATGATAAATCTCATCCAACCATCACCGTCCAGCAAGCCTACGATGGAATTACTCACGCACGGCGGTGAGCATCATGAAATTGGTGACGGAGGATGGTTGATGATGACGACGGTGACGAATCCCCCTCTCCGGAGCCCCGAATGGACTCCAGATCAGCCCTCCCGAGAGGTTTTAGGGCTTGGCGGCGACTCCGTATGGTAAAACGCGATGAAATCTTCTCTCCTATTTTTTTCTCTCCGAAAGCAGTTATATAGAGTTGTAGTTGGAGTCGGGAGGTCTCCAGGGGGCCACGAGCTAGGGGGTGCTACGTCTTGAACTTGCATTGGTTTTCCCCGAAGAGGAAGGGATGATGCAGCAGAGTAGCGTAAGTATTTCCCTCAGTTTTTGAGAACCAAGGTATCAATCCAGTAGGAGGCCATGCTCAAGTCCCTCGTACCTGCACAAAATGATAGCTACTCGCAACCAACGCGATTAGGGGTTGTCAATCCCTTCACGGTCACTTACGAGAGTGAGATCTGATAGATATAATATTTTTGGTATTTTTGGTATAAAGATGCAAAGTAAAAAGTAAAGGCAAAGTAAAAAAGCAAAGCAAGATTAAAGTGATGGAGATTGATATGATGAGAATGGACCCGGGGGCCATAGGTTTCACTAGTGGCTTCTCTCAAGAGCATAAGTATTCTACGGTGGGTGAACAAATTACTGTTGAGCAATTGACAGAATTGAGCATAGTTATGAGGATATCTAGGCATGATCCTGTATATAGGCATCACGTCCGTGACAAGTAGAGCAAAACGATTCTGCATTTACTACTATTACTCCACTCATCGACCGCTATCCAGCATGCATCTAGAGTATTAAGTTAAAAACAGAGTAACGCCTTAAGCAGGATGACATGATGTAGAGAGATAAATTCATGCAATATGAAATAAACCCCATCTTGTTATCCTCGATGGCAACGATGCAGTACGTGCCTTGCTGCCCCTTCTGTCACTGGGAAAGGACACCGCAAGATCGAACCCAAAGCTAAGCACTTCTCCCATGGCAAGAACTACCAATCTAGTTGGCCAAACCAAATGAATAATTTGAAGATACTTGCAAAGATAACCAATCATACATAAAAGAATTCAGAGAAGATTCAAATATTATTCATAGATAGACTTGATCATAAACCCACAATTCATCGGTCTCAACAAACACACCGCAAAAAGAAGATTACATCGAATAGATCTCCACAAGAGAGGGGATAACTTTGTATTGAGATTCAAAGAGAGAGAAGAAGCCATCTAGCTACTAACTATGGACTCGAAGGTCTGAGGTAAACTACTCACACTTCATCGGAGAGGCTATGATGATGTAGAAGCCCTCCGTGATGACGGCCCTCTTCCGGCGGAGCTCCAGAACAGGCCCCAAAATGGGATCTCGTGGATACAGAAAGTTGCGGCGGTGGAATTAGGTTTTTGGCTCCTGTTCTGATCATTTGGGGGTACGTTTGTATATATAGGAGGAAGAAGTACGCCGGAGGAGCACCGAGGGGCCCACGAGGCAGGGGGCGTGCCCTGGGGGGGGGCGCCCCCCACCCTCGTGACTCCCTCTTTTGTTCCTTGGAGCAGGGTCCAAGTCTCCTGGATCACGTTCGGTGAGAAAATCACATTCCCGAAGATTTTATTCCGTTTGCACTCCGTTTGATATTTCGTTTCTTCGAAACACTGAAATAGGCAAAAAGCAGCAATTCTGGGTTGGGCCTCTGGTTAATAGGTTAGTCCCAAAAATAATATAAAAGTGGAAAATAAAGCCCAATATAGTCCAAAACAGTAGATAATATAGCATGGAGCAATCAAAAATTATAGATACGTTGGAGACGTATCAGGGGGCGCGTCCTAGGGGGGGGGGGCGCCCCCCACCCTCGTGGCAAGGGTGTGGCCCCCCTAGTCTTCATCTTTGGCAAGGATTTTTATTATTTATTGTAAGATATTCCGTGGAGTTTCAGGTCATTCCGAGAACTTTTGTTTTCTGCACATAAAACAACATCATGGCAATTCTGCTGAAAACAGCGTCAGTCCGGGTTAGTTCCATTCAAATCATACAAGTTAGAGTCCAAAACAAGGGCAAAAGTGTTTGGAAAAGTAGATACGACGGAGACGTATCAACTCCCCCAAGCTTAAACCCTTGCTTGTCCTCAAGCAATTCAGTTGACAAACTGAAAGAAATAAAGAAAAACTTTTACAAACTCCGTTTGCTCTTGTTGTTGTAAATATGTCAAGCTAGCATTCAAGTTTTTAGCAAAGATTATAACTAACCATATTTGCAATAATTCTCAGGTCTCATGATTACCCATATCAATAGCATAATCAACTAGCAAGCCATAATAATAAATCTCGGATGACAACACTTTCTCAAAACAATCATAATATGATATAACAAGATGGTATCTCGCTAGCCCTTTCTGAGTCCGCAAACATAAAATCAGAGCACCTTTAAAGATCAAGGACTGACTAGACATTGTAATTCATGGTAAAAGAGACCCAATCATAGTCACACCCAATGTAAACTAACAATAATGAATGCAAATGACAGCGGTGCTCTCCAACTGGTGCTTTTAATAAGAGGGTGATCACTCAACATAAAAGTAAATAGATAGGCCCTTCGCAGAGGGAAGCAGGGATTTGTAGAGGTGCCAGAGCTCGGTTTTGAAATAGAGGTGAATAATATTTTGAGCGGTATACTTTCATTGTCAACATAACAACCAAGAGATGGTGATATCTTCCATGCTACACACATTATAGGCGGTTCCCAAACAAAATGGTAAAGTTTATACTCCCCCTCCACCAACAAACATCAATCCATGGCTTGCTCGAAACAACGAGTGCCTCCAACATACATCAGGTCCCAGGGGTAGTTTTGTTTTGCAATTATTTTGATTTAGTTTGCATAAAGCATGGGACTGGGCATCCCGGTGACCAGCCATTTTCTCGTGAGTGAGGAGCGGAGTCCACTCCTCTTGAGAATAACCCGCCTAGCATGGAAGATACAGGCAACCCTAGTTGATACATGAGCTATTCGAGCAAACAAAACAGGATGATTATTTGAAGGTTTAGAGTTTGCCACATACAAATTTACTTGGAACGGCAGTTAGATGCCGCATATAGGAAGGTATAGTGGACTCATGTGGAATAACTTTGGGGTTTAAGGGATTGGATGCACAAGCAGTATTTCCGCTTAGTACAGGTGAAGGCTAGCAAAAGACTGGGAAGCGACCAACTATAGAGTGACAACAGCCATGTACATGCATTAAAATTAATAAACATTGGATGCAAGCATGAGTAGGATATAATCCACCATGAACATAAATATCATGAAGGCTATGTTGATTTGTTTCAACTACATGCGTGAACATGTGCCAAGTCAAGTCACTTAAATCATTCAGAGGAGGATACCACCCTATCATACCATATCATAACCATTTTAATAGCATGTTGGCACACAAGGTAAACCATTATAACTCATAGCAAATCAAGCATGGCACAAGCAACTATGATCTCTAATGGTCATTACGAACATGCTTATTCATAACAAGCTGAATCAAGAACGATGAACTCATCATATTTACAAAAACAAAAGAGGCTGAGTTCGTACCAGCTTTTCTCATCTCAGTCAGTCCATCATATATCATCATAATTGCCTTTCACTTGCAGGACCGAACGATGTGAATAATAATAAGAATGCACGTGCATTGGACTAAGGTGGAATTTGCGAGCATTCAATAAATAGGAGAAGACAAAGCAATATGGGCTCTTGGTTAAATCAACAATAAAGCATATAAGAGCCACTTCAACAATTTAATCATGGTCTTCTCCTACTGACCCCCAAAGAAAAGAAATAAAACTATTTACACGGGAAAGCTCCCAACAAGCAAAAGAAGAACATGAAATCTTTTTGGGTTTTCTTTTTAATTACTACTACAAGCATGGAAATTAAACTGATTAAAAGTTACAACTATTTTTTTGGTTTTTTCTTAAGGTTTATTAAACACACAAGAAGAAAGCATAGAAGGAAATAAACTAGCATGGATGATACAATGAAAAAGTATGAACACCGACATCTAGCAATGAGTGTGCGTGAACATAAATGTAATGTTGGTGAGAAATACGTACTCCCCCAAGCTTTGGCTTTTGGCCTAAGTTGGTTTATGGCCATGGCTGGCCTGGCTGATATCCATAATAATAGTTGTTGGCGTCGTACTACGATGAGGAAGAAGAAGGCTCCGATTGCCACTGGCTGGCAATCATCTCCGGATCCCACTGATAGTTAGACTGTCGTGAAGGATCAAATTGTGGTTCCGGTTCTGGCTCCTCGGCTGGTGCAGGGTTCCGGTAGGCGTGGATAGCCGTCAACGGAACAAGGTACGTGCTGATCGCATTGGTCGTGGAGGAAATCGGTGAGGCTTGCATTATGAGCCAATTCATGAAAATCTTCATAAATCCCGGCTGCTCTCAAGAAATCCTCGGAAGGCCATTCACACGCCCGAACCTCCGCGGTGCGCGGCAAATTATACTTAGGCTTCGGTGCCTTTTCCTTCGAGCTTTGGCTCGATGAGCCCCTCAATAATCTACTCATCATTTTCTGAAAAATTCTGAATTTTTTAGTAACTTCAAAATAAAAGTAAACCAAACTCAATAATATTGATAGCAACTGCTCCTACAAGTGCCTAGGGCCTATACCATGCATCAAAACTACTTTTGACCATATAAATTTGACATGCAAGCTCAAGAACAGGGTCACCTAAGCAACACAAATTTGCAATGAATAAAGCACTAGAACAAAAACTAATTGGAACAATGGAGGAGTCACATACCAAGGAACAATCTCCCCAAGCAGTTTTGTGAGAGGTGCTTTGAGCAAGGAGATCGAAAATGGCAGCAAAACGAGCTTGGACTCGGGTTTGAGCTGGATATTCGTGTTTGTGGGAGGAAGATGAAGTGTGTGGGTGCAAGAATAAGTGGAGGAGGGCCACCGTGGGCCCACGAGGCAGGGGGCGCGCCCTAGGGGATCGCAACAACTTTCGAGGGTAGAGTATTCAACCCAAATTTATTGATTCGACACAAGGGGCGCCAAAGAATATTCTCAAGTATTAGCAGCTGAGTTGTTAATTCAACCACACCTGGAAACTTCGTATCTGCAGCAAAGTGTTTAGTAGCAAAGTAATATGGTAGTGATGGTAACAATAACAAAAGAGTAATGAAAGCAAAGTAATATTTTTGGTATTATGTAGTGATTGTAACAATAGCAACGGGAAAGTAAATAAGCGTAAACCAGTATATGGAAAGCTCGTAGGAATCGGATCAATGATTGATAATTATGCCGGATGTGGTTCATCATGTAACAGTCATAACATAGGGTGACACGGAACTAGCTCCAATTCGTCAATGTAATGTAGGCATGTATTCCGAATATAGTCATACGTGCTTATGAAAAAGAACTTGCATGACATCTTTTGTCCTACCCTCCCATGGCACCGGGGTCCTAATGGAAACTAAGGGATATTAAGGCCTCCTTTTAATAGAGAACCGGAACAAAGCATTAGCACATAGTGAATACGTGAACTCCTCAAACTACGGTCATCACGGGTAAGTATCCCGATTATTGTCACTTCGGGGTTAACGGATCATAACACATAATAGGTGACTATAGACTTGCAAGATAGGATCAAGAACTCTCATATATTGACGAAAACATAATAGGTTCAGATCTGAAATCATGGCACTCGGGCCCTAGTGACAAGCATTAAGCATAGCAAAGTCATAGCAACATCAATCTCAGAACATAGTGGATACTAGGGATCAAACCCTAACAAAACTAACTCGATTACATGATAAATCTCATCCAACCCATCACCGTCCAGCAAGCCTACGTTGGAATTACTCACGCACGGCGGTGAGCATCATGAAATTGGTGATGGAGGATGGTTGATGATAACGATGGTGATGAATCCCCCTCTCCGGAGCCCCGAACGGACTCCAGATCAGCCCTCCCGAGAGGTTTTAGGGCTTGGCGGCGGCTCCGTATCGTAAAACGCGACGAAATCTTCTCTCCTATTTTTTTCTCCCCGAAAGCAGTTATATAGAGTTGGAGTTGGAGTCAGGAGGTCTCCAGGGGGCCCACGAGGTAGGGGGGGCGTGCCCTAGGGGGGCGCGCCCCCACCCTCGTGGCAAGGGTGTGGGCCCCCTGGTCTTCATCTTTGGCGAGGATTTTTTATTATTTATTGTAAGATATTCCGTGGAGTTTCAAGTCATTCCGAGAACTTTTGTTTTCCAGACATAAAACAACATCATGGCAATTCTGCTGAAAACAGCATCAGTCCGGGTTAGTTCCATTCAAATCATGCAAGTTAGAGTCCAAAACAATGGCAAAAGTGTTTGGAAAAGTAGATACGACGAAGACGTATCAGTCTGCTACATCTTGAGCACTTGCGTTGGTTTTCTCTTGAAGAGGAAAGGGTGATGAAACAGAGTAGCGTAAGTATTTCCCTCAGGTTTTGATAACCAAGGTATCAATCCAGTAGGAAGCCACGCACGAGTCCCTCGCACCTACACAAACAAATAAATCCTCGCAACCAACGTGATTAGGGGTTGTCAATCCCTACATGGTCACTTACGAGAGTGAGATCTGATAGATATGATAAGATAATATTTTTGGTATTTTTATGATAAATAGAAATAAAAGATGCAAAGTAAAATAAATGGCAAAGGAAATAACTAAGTATTGGAAGATTAATATGATGGAAGATAGACCCGGGGGCCATAGGTTTCACTAGTGGCTTCTCTCAAGAGCATCAGTATTCACGGTGGGTAAACAAATTACTGTTGAGCAATTGACAGAGTTGAGCATAGTTATGAGAATATCTAGGTATGATCATGTATATAGGCATCATGTCCGAGACAAGTAGACTGACTCCTACCTGCATCTACTACTATTACTCCACACTTCAACCGCTATCCAGAGTATTAAGTTCATAAGAACAGAGTAACGCCTTAAGCAAGATGACATGATGTAGAGGGATAACAGTACAAAAAAAATACACTTCCGTGATGATACATGTTTGTCACAGTAGGTCGCGTTTTCTGTCATGCATGTACATCCATGACAAATTTATGACAGAATCAAGATAGTCATACCTGTGCCGTCGTAGAAGTGTTCCATGACATTGCCAAAATTATCATCACGGAAGTGTCCACTTCCATGACGATAAATCGCGCGTCACAGAAGTGCTTTCGTCAAGTGTGACCGACACGTGGCATCCACCATAACAGAACGCCGTTAAGCTATCAGGTCGAATTTTGGATCCGATAACCCGTTAACAGCCACGACCAATGCCGATTTTCCACTTGTAAAATTCTCATTGGCTGACGGATCCACGCGTCAGCTCCATGTTGGCACAGGTATCACTCATCCAACGGTCGAGATGGGCCTATGATATGTTGACACGTGGACCGGCACAAAAGTGGCCCACAAAGACTAAATGGGCCGGCCCAACCGAAGGCCCATAAGATTTAGCGGACCATAATGGGCCGGCCCAGCTAAAGGCCCACAAAATTTAGTGGACCATAATGGGCCGGCCTAGCAAAAGGCCCACACGATTTTGCAGACCATAATGGGCCGGCCCAGCTAAAGGCCCATAAGATTTTGCAGACCACAATGCGTCGGCCCAGCTAAAGGCCCACAGGATTCTGCCGACCATAATGGGCCGGCCTAGCTAAACGCCCAACATCCTCTGTCAAATCGGCCCGTCAACGGCCTGTCCTAAACTTGTCATCAACGCGGTCCATGGTCATTTCTGGTCCGTTAACAGTCCGCTAAGTAATTGGGCCGAATTACGGCCCGGTGTATTTCCGGCCTGTTAAAGGTCCGGCTTAATTTGGGCCCATTTACAGGCCATCAAAACTTTTGGCCCATAAACGACCGTGAAGGATTTGGGTCATATTCAGCCATGTCTAACATTCGGCCTGTTAGAGGCCCACTATAGCTTTGGGCCACTTTCGGCCTGTTGTCATTTTTGGCGTGTTAACGCCGGACATAAACCATGGGCCATATGTGGCCTAACGTCATATCGGGCCCATTAACGACCCATATAAAAATGACGATAATCTAGCCCGACCGAAGTTCCGTCTTGTTAAAGGCCCGTGTATTAGGTCGGCGCATTTACGGCCTGTCCGAATTTCGGCCTGTTGAAGTCCAATGGGTTATTTGGCACAATCAGGGCCCAATCTCACTTTCGGTATATTAAAGGCCCATGTATTTTATGGGCTCGAGATATTTACACCTGTAAGCGGCCTATTTTTTACTGAGGGCCCAAATTATGTTTAGGCCTGTTAAAGGCCCACTATGGGCACAGGCCTACCAGAAAAATATGAAAGCTTATGCTGATTTAGGCCCAGATATTTTTAGTGGGCTACATGCCAATTTCGGCCCATAATCGTTTTTAGCCCAATTGGAATGGGCCCGACGAATGTTGGCATGTTGGGCTCCTACGAAGCTTTCGGCCGAATACATTACTAAGATAAACCTACACTATACAAAAATAGCGTCGTAATTACTGTAGCCTGAGGCAGCATCATAAATGTTGTATCACAACAAAATAAATTCCAACCATACAACCAAAGGCCTGTTGGCATAAAGTTTACAGTCCTTCCAGATAAAAGCACCATTAGATGTATAGAAGCACAGATCATTTGACCTGAGTGCTAATGTTTCAGGCTGTAGAATCTGATGGAGCAGCACGATCTCCACCTTTTTTCCGCCATTGCTCTTGAACAACGAAGTGAATGTCTGATAGTCTGGTTTCAAAACCATTCATATCTTGACGACATTTCTCAACCATTATTCTTGTTTCCGAAACAACGTCCATTAGGGATTGGACTTGTGTCTGGAGCACAGATATATCACTCTGTCTAGCAGGAAGATTTTGTTCAGTAGGCGATTTGGACGAGGTTACCTTGACAACCAACCCAGAATTATGCAGGAAGGTGCTTTTTGCACTATTAGTGGAGAGATACTGACGCACTGCAGCATGAGGTGACATTGTGCCTGTAGTAGCCTCGTCACCTTCAGGTGGTTGTGGCTATTCAATCATTTGTTCCATAGCTTCCTGAAAGTTTGAACTTGTAGATTAGTGTACCAGATAAGTTACTAATGAGACAAAAACAAACAAAGTAGGTTAAACATTTATACATAACTTATTTTGGTGAACTACTGTAATACATTAGCATGTATTGTAGTGCCAACTACATAATAAAATCACTTTCGGAACATATGTCCATGTAGCATGCCTACTGTATTGTCTATTTCCTCACATTCGTTGATATCTAAAGATAAAGAGACATGGTTTAAAGTAGGATGAACATAGTATGACATCATTCATATCATGGGCAAACAGATATAAAACAAACAGGCTATTTTATCATTGTGTGCGCACGTGAACATAACAACTAGATTACAGATGAAGACCAAAAGAATATCCTTCATCTCTTTTAAACCATGGTTGTGTAATGATACATTAAGACAACTGTGAATAAAAGTGAACAGAGTAACTGACATTGGCTGCAAACCAAGTAGTTAAATGAACACATCACAGTACCAATCAGTTCAAGGCAGGAGGAGTAAGGACTTACAATAGAGGCTTGAACTGGTGTGCTCATGCCCTTCATCTTGCTGGTGTGGCAATCCTTGAAGATTTGCACTGCATTCGGTTCAGGTTCTTTTTGGTCCGCATGGGATTTCCTCCGTATTTGGAACAAGTCAATATAGATACGATAATATGGCACAAAAAAAGAAGGAAGTAGCAGCTATTTACAAGAGCCTCGCAGTGTGCAATATAGCTACGAGATCCTGTGGTCTGTTGGAATTTCACTTTAGAATGGTTGGTTTTGTTCTTCAAACAGTTAGCCTAGAAGAAGATACACTTGTAAGACACATACATAAATACAAGTTCAATATGTGGTCTGATCAAATACATATAGCCTACCTGATACTTTGGATCAGACCAGTTTTTAACGAGGGTTGTCCACTCTTCATCTGTAATATATTCCACTGGAGATGTTTGGGCGATTTCATTGTTAGCCTTGCCTTCAAAGTGAGATTTTCTAAGGTGGTACGGATGCTGTCGCAGAGCAGACTGAAAAACATGAGTGCATGCTTGTCTAGTTGCATCATCTTTCAGATCCAACTTGAACCTCATCTGTTGAAAAAAGAATGCGAGTCTTATTAGGAGGAAGCTATAAAGTATTGGACAGAGCAAGACAATATTACTAATTGCGATGAATAACATTACTTACGGATAAATGGTCAAGGAAGGTGTTAAACTGGGTATTGTCTTTCTCATTCCTGTACTGGATCCACGTTGGGAGGATACGTGCATGACACCTAACGGCAATGGCTGCCTCTGATACTAACTTGGCTGACTCTGTAGCATCACGTGGCCTTTTTAAACCTGCCTCAAAATGGATCTCCATTCTTCCTCCTTTAGATTTTGTTAATCTGTCAAGCATTATCCCTGATGTCTATTTCCGCTTGCGCCGTGGTGCTAGTTCAACAACGAATATGGAAAGTGTTAGTGTACATCAAACTGTGGGAGTACATATAAAGGAGCATGCAACTGCAACTTGACTCGGTCAGGTACCGTCTTGGTGTTGATGCTCATGAGGTTCAGCTGATCTTGCCAAGTCCTATTGTGTCAGCAGTGCTTCGGAAGTAGTGTTAGGTGTGAAGGCAGCTTGGGAACTGGCCAGTTCCGGAGCAAACGAACGAGTAAATGGTTGAGATGCTGGTACAATTGAAGCGAATGCTACAGCTGGTGGAGCAGGTGATATTGTGTTTGTAGATTTAGCCGGTGGACTTGGACCTTCTACTGCACTATAAGTACCAGCAGAACCTTTTCCGTTTCACCTGACGAGTAACAACACTCCCTACTATATTATTTTCCTTACTCTTTTTTGACTTTGCCATGTCAAGCTGTACCCACAACACAAAAGAATAAAATCACTCTTCAGAACTCATTGATGCATGATACAGACAAGCAATACTTTGATGTAAGACAACCGTATGAGGATGGAATATCTAAGAAAAACAGGACGGCATGACATATTCACAGCTACGATGTGCAAACTAAGCAGAAGGATTTTCAAGAAAATAGAAGTAATGCAAGCTAGACACCATATGAAAGATGCAACCAATATTACTCTGCCAAGTTAAAAGTGTCTTGTCATAAGTGGCAATTCAAAAAATTAGAAGCAGTACAACTTAGAAATCAATGCAAGATGCAACCACTATCAAACTGCCATGTTAAAAGCGTCCAATCATGAGTGACTGATGCGGGATACACAACAGCAGTACTTTGATGTAAGAACATGGTATGATAGATAGATGCAGTGTATTCTAGACACAGAAAGCCATGTCATATGCACATGTATAACGTATAAACTCAGCGGGTGCAATTTAATCAAAATAGAAGAAATACAGGCTAGACAACATATGCAACATGAAACCAATTATCACACTGTCAACTTAGAGCAAGCACCTACGATGGTGGAGTACGGGAGATGAACTCATCATGTAGACTTGGTACTTCAAATTCATTAGCAGTAGCAGTGGCAAATCTAGAGAGTCTCTGTTTGCGTCGGTGCGGAGGACCACCACCATCCCCTAACTTACTCTTTTCCTTCCTATTTTCTGATATTGCCTTATGAAGTCAAAACCACAAGAAGATGAATAAAATTAGCTCTGCATAACTGGTTGATGCATGATACAGACGAACACTACTTTGATGTAAGGAAAGTGCAAGATAGGAGGATGGAATATATACAAAAAAGACAATGTTTCATATTCACATGTACGATAGGAGGATGGAATATGTATGAAAAAACAGTAAGCGGGAGGCATTTCAACAAAATTAGAAGAAATGAAAGTTAGGCACCATATGAACATGCAACCAATATCACTCTATCAGGTAAAAAGTGTCTCGTCGTAAGTACCATTTCAAGAAATTAGAAGCAGTACAAGCTAGAAGACAATGCAAGATGCAACCTACATCACAGTCCCAAGTTAAATGTGTCTTATGGGTAAGTGATCGTTGCAGGTATAAGTTGTAAGCTACGCAGAAGCAATTCAACATAATCAGAAGCAATACAAACTAGACATCATACGGAAAACGCAACCACGTATAACAGTTCCAAGTAAGAGCAAGCACCTGTGATGGTGGAGTAGGGGAGATGTGCTCATCATGTACACGTATGTTCTAGAAATAGGAACACATGTCATATTCACAGGCATTATGTGTAAACTAAGCAGATGCAATACAAGTTAGAAGCAATACAAGCTAGACATCATACGCAACATGCAACCACATATAATAGTGTCAAGTTAGAGCAAGCACCTGTGATGGTGGAGTAGGGGAGATGTGCTCATCATCTACACAGCTACGTTGACTGTCCAGCCTTGTGTTGTCTTGCGAATCTTGTTGGGAGGATGGCGGAGTAGAATTTGTAGAGACCCCCTGTTTGAGTTGCTCCGAAGGACCACCATCATCCACTGCCGGACTAATTTCCTTCAGCTGTAATGATTTTGCATTGTGAAGTCAAACCGATAAGAAAAAGGAATAAAATTTGCTCTTCAGAACTCATTCATGCATGGTACTGATGAACACTACTCGGATGAAAGGCAAACACATGATGCGAGGATGGAATATGTATGAAAAATAGGATGGTGTGACATATTCACACCTATGATGTGGTAACTAAGCAGAAGGCATTTCAACAAATTAGAAGCACTTGAAGCTAGACACCATATGAAAGATGCAACCAATATCACTCTGCCAAGTTCAAACTGTCGTGGAATTGTCATGGCAGATGTCCTTTTGCAAGGACTTCGTTGTGGAGCCATCGCAACTAGGAAGCTTAAAGGGGTTAATCGGGACAAGGACACGCGAGGTTTATACTAGTTCAGCCCTTTACGGTGAAGGAAGGCCTACGTCTAGTTGGGTTGGAATTGCTTGAGGTTTCGATGATCAGTTGTTTCTTACCCTAAGCCACCAGCGGGTCGTCCCCTTATATACACGGGTCGACGCCCTACGGCTTACAGAGTCCCGGAAGGCTCATAAACAGTGTCCGGCTCGGTGACTAGTTACTTCTAGCTTACAATACAAGTCACGCCCTCATGGCGGTTTATCACCATGGGCCATAAATCGCCTGTGGGCTTTTAGACCCTTTACTGAACCGCCATCTTCACGTCTTGGTCTTGGGCTTCAGATGGGCTTCTCTTTGCGTAACCCGGCCCCTCCTGGGCGGCTTACATAAATAGTTATATCCCCAACATTAGGCCCCAGATTGATTTGAACCAGTTCATGTCAATCTTTTAAAAACCTTATGAACTGGCCTTCGGTCTTCTGTTTTGTGCGGAAACTTTAACCCGCCGTGACGTCATCATCTGGATCCGGGTTAAATCTCCGTGACGTCATCTTCAATAAAACTCATATTTTATTCCGTCATATCCTCCAACGGATCTTTGCCTTTACTGACCATCACGAGAATTGAGGCGTCAGGGCCGCTGGATAATGATGCTTTGGTCCCCTCGTGTCTCGCGCCGTCTTTATCGGCCCCTCCTTATAAATAGATGCGACCCAGGCCTTTTTCATTTCCTTCAGTCGTCTTCCTCCTCGCACCTCCTTCTTTGTTGCTCAAGCTCCGCCGCCGCCGCCGTCGAACTCCTCGTCTTCACCGACTCAGGCCGCTGCATCACCCTGATTCTGACCAGAAAATGACGGCGACCCTTCGCAGTCTTCCACATCTGTGAGTTCCTCCTTTTCCCCTTTCTCAGATCTGCATTGAAACTGTCTTGAGTTCGTCGGCGTTCTTCGCCGCCCGACGCAGATCTCCATTAGTTTTCACCTCCAATGCCTTGTTCAGATTATAAAAACAACATAGAACTGCTGCGGAAATATTTGTGCTTATCCTGTATAAGAACATATCTCATTTCCCTTGTTTTGGAAACCCTCCACGAGTATATGAACTTCTCTGTACTGTTTTTAGGTCTAGAAATATTTTCCTTTTCAGAACATCGTTTGATCCAAAATAATGATTGCAACTTGTGAAACCTGTTTGTTCCACACTTAGCCAAAAAATTGCATCTGTTGACTCTGTTTCCGCCATAGTAATTCATGTGACCGGTTTAAGATAATACCGGTTGTCAGCACCGCTTGCTTCTGGCGACTTAAGAAAAACTTTAATCATCTTTAATACCTGCAGTTGTTAAACATTATCACATAGTTACATGTATGTCATTAGGCCCCTTCTTAAGCTGCCATCTTAAATAACCCAATAATGCTTATTCTCCGGGTTATAATAAACCGTAAAATTTCCTTTATCTTGTTGTAGGCTTCAATTTACCCAATGGCACCCAAAGCTGTTAAACCTCCGGTTACCTGCAACTGGGTCCCATCCATTGTTACAGAGAGCAAACTGTTCGAGTTTGTAAAGTCTGGCCATCTGCCCAAAAAGGATGTCATGTCTTATCATGCTCCTGACCCATCTGAGGAGAAACCTCAACCCAAGGAAGGGGAGGTGATCATTTTTACCGATCACATGAGCCGGGGATTTGCTCCTCCCGGTTCAAAATTCTTTAGAGACGTTTTGCACTTCTTTGACTTAAGACCTCAAGACATCGGGCCCAATTCCGTGTCAAATATCTGCAACTTCCAAGTTTTCTATGAGGTCTACCTTGGAGAAGAACCCAACCTACTTTTGTTCAGGGAATTGTTCTATTTGAACCGGCAGAATGAGCGGGCCAACGGGCCCAGTCTGGAGCTTAGTGGCATATCGATTCAAAGGCGGAGAGACTGCCTGTTCGCTTATGTTCAATTGCTGAGTCATCCAAAGGACTGGAACCAGACATGGTTCTACTGCCAAGATACTTCTCCGGCTGGTGAAAACCCGCTGCCCGGCTTCCGTGCATTGCGCCTTGAATCTACTCACCCGCTGCCGGATAAGTTGACTGCTATTGAGCGTCTGCCACTCACCCCCAAGATCAAGAAGATTAAAGCTCTTTTAGGGAACGGCTTAGATGGCATTGACCTGGTCCGAGTCTGGGTTGCTTGGAGAAGAATTCCGTTAAGCCGCCGCCCCGGCTTAATGTGTAATTATTCAGGCGAGAAAGATGACCCTCAGCGTCATAGTCCTGACGACTTACTAGATGACGTAGTGGAAGCTACAACTCAGTCTTTGTTGAAAGAGGGTACAGTGAATAGTAACGCCTTCGGCTTACTACCTTTTTGCAAGAAGAACCCGGCCCCTGCAGTAAGTTTCCAGTCGTCGGGTTATTTTTTATCATGTTATACTGTATTCTTATGCATAACCCTTTATAACCTTTTACAGGCAAATGATGACTTCTGGAAAATCCAATATGATCATGAAGCGGCCAAGCAAGCCAGGGCAGCCAAGAGAGCCGGAAAGAAAGCGACCAAGCCCACCACTTCAAGGAAAAGGAAGCCAAGCGCTTCTGAGTTGTTTCAGCTTGATGATTCTGATGATAATGAGGAAGAGGTAACTTTTTAATTTCCCTTTCTCCTTTATCACTAACTTACTGATATTAACCTTTTTTCAGGAAGACACGGGCAACAGCCAACCCGTCGAGGAAGAGGTAACTATAATCTCCTCTGACTCCGAGCTTCGGCCGCGTTAGAAAATTCGAAGAGTAACCCGGAAAGTAAGATTTTCACATCCTTTGGCTTACCAAGATCCTGACTTTCTTTTGAAGCAACAGCAATTTGAAAACCGGAGGCAGACCCGGACCAGCAAGGATGCAGAGCTATCCTCCGGCTTGCCTGACACACCCCGGAAGCGTCGGACTGAGGTTATCTCCAACTTATACCCTTTTTTACCTTTGGCGGGTCTAATCCGTCAACCTCTCAATTCATCTGACTCCAATTACCAGGATACCTGTCCTTCATCCGGCGAGTCCATGCAATCAAACATGCCGGCTTTTAAGACTGCCCCTGGGTAATATCAATTTATTCACCTTATGTTTTCCTTTCTTCATGTTTCTTTACTCATTTCTCTGCTTTGCCCACAGCGTGCAAGTTAAGCCCAGGAAGAAAACCAAGAAGGATAAGCCAGCCCAAACCCCTGTGGTGACTGAACTGGAACAGGGTATAGCTGCTCCCGACTCTTCCACACATCAGCCGCCACCTGAACCGGCTCAAGACATTGCAGCACCAACTTCTGACCCACCTGCTGAAGATATTCTTGATGGTTCTATTAACCCGGAGGCACCTAGCCCAGCCAAAGCGGCTGACCTAGAAGTGGAGTTTCTCAAGGCTCAATTCGTTGAGCCGGCCAGGCCCACCGTCCTTGCCAAATGCTCGGCTAAAGAGGAGTTGCTAGAACGCCATAAGGCTAAGATGGATATCACCTACTATACTCATTTGAGTATTGGAGAGATCGTCTCGGGCTATATCAACCAGGTGCAAAGCAGCCGTGACATGGAAATTGACATGGTGAAGCAAATACAGCAAAAATCTGAGGTATGACTTATGCTTCCTTACTTTCAATCATACTTACTGTACCAGCCCCGAAGTCTATTGCTTATGAATAAATATGCTATAGACTTAGAAAAATTGTTAGAGCTGCTTGCCCGGCTTAAATAAAAAACATTTAAACCGGATGTAACATAATACCTTTAACTTGCGATACACATTAGCCCCCAAGTGCCAAGTATCTTTGCTTGCAAAGTATTTGGGAGTTAATATCCAGGACCGGCTTAATAATTTAGAAAGCTTCGGTATACATTAGCCCCCAAGTGTCAAGTATCTTTGCTTGCAAAGTGCTTGGGACTTAATATTATTTACCGTAATCTTGACTACTATCCAGTGCAATGCAGGCCACCATAAGTCAATTTGAATCGGAGATTGCTGACTTGAAGAACTGCCTGGCAGCCCAGGAGAGTGAAATTGAAAAGTCCAACTCCAGATTTGAATTCAGCGTCTCTGAACAAGAGAAATTGAAGAAAAATTTTGAGTCGGAGAAGAAAATTTGGACTGACGAAAAGGCCGGACTGGTGACCCAGGCCAAGACAGCAGAGGCATCGCTGGCAAACGTAACAGCCGAACTGACCGGCTTACAATGCCAGATATCTCGGATGACCTCAGCGATATTTGGTAAGTTATCTTAAGAAAGCATTAAATATTGTAAATATTCCTTCAATTGTTACCTGAGGTTTACCTTATACTTACCAATACAGGCCCCAGGAGCACAAACCTCAAGCAGAATACGCTGATCAAATTGAAGGCGGTGTATACTCTAGTAGAGCAACTGTACATCGGGTCACAATGTGCCTTGGCCATTGTGGCCTTATCAAATGATGTGCCCCACCTCTTGCAAGATGTGTTACAACGGCTTGCTGTACTTCCTCAGCGGATTCAAGAGTTGAGACGGGCCCAAGCAAGAGCCGGAGCAATAGCCGCTTTGGGTCAGGCCAAAGCCTGGTTACCAGAGCTAGACCCGGCCGACATCGCTCTTGGGTATCCAAGTTTAAAGGAGGATGGCACTCCATTTGATGAAAAGGATTCACCACCTGCGTGAGCGATATACACCCTGTGGCCACTCAAATTGGAAACTACACTGACCTCACCAAGTGTCAGCCGGGTTATGACAAGGAGAATCGGAGAATCCCTACGCCGCATTATGACAATGTCAGCTTGATCCCTCCAATCCGTAAGCACACCTTTGCTCCTGAAGTCGACCCAACCAGTTTAATAGATGATGAAGCTGAGTTTGAGGCCTTGAGTGGCATTGACTGGGCCTCATCATCCTTCCAGGACAAGGCAGCCGGCGGAGAGGCGGAGAAGGATAACCCGGAAGCTTCAAGTCAACCCCAGGAGTAAATTGCCAGGCGCCACCTGCTTATGTCGTTGTAGAAAAACAATGCCGCATCATTTAGACTCGGGGAGTCTTGTAACAGAGTAGAAAAATACTTTGAGTTTTGCTATGCCTTTGCGCATGCTTATGGCCCTTAATACTTGCATAAGCCGCCGTCACTATGCACTTTGTAGTTTATATGAATCTGTTATGTCCTTTGCAGAAATGTCTTGCATTGCCCTGTGATGCTTATGGCTGCTTTTCCGGCTTATATAAGCCAACCCCTGAGGGTAATTTTAACTCCTGAAAATTGGCACATAAAAGTTCACCTGGTACTTAACAACCTGATGTAACTAATATTAATCCTGGAGGATTGCAATATCCAATGTTAATACTTGTAAATTATAATGAACAAAAGTCAAGGGTTTCTGATTCGAATACGATCAGTGAACCGTTCCAAAGGGGTTGAGCTAAGATTCGGATACGATCTGTTAGCCCCTAGTGGCTGTGGCGATGCCGATCAAGTGGGTATCGACAGCTATGTTCTCTTTGGTTCGAATACGACCTATGTTTGAACTGGAAGCCCCCAAGTGACCATAAGAGTTGTTTAATGACGCTGATTTGAATACGATCCACGTCAGACCCAAAGGGGTTAAGCTATGATTCAAATATGATCAAGAAGCCCCCAAGTGGGTTTGGCAGTATGCCGATCAAGTGGGTATCGACAGCTACGTTCTCTTTGGTTCGAATACGACCTATGTTTGAACAGGAAGCCCCCAAGTGATCACGGCTGGATTCAGATATGATCATAAGCCGGACCAAAGGAAAGCCGGATTCAGATATGATCTGCTTCTCCTTGGTTATCTCCACCACCTGACAAAGAAAACACATAACCTTTTTTGGGAGTGGAAAAAAGGACAGAGGTCCTGCTTTATTGCTTTATGTAATATACATAGTATAAATATATACACATTAGAGCCGATGGCTCAAGTATAATAAGGCCGAAGATGAGCGATATTCCACGGCCGACGGGTCTCCTCCTCCGACTTACGTGAGTCTTTGTGCTCCCGAACGTCGATAAGGTAGTATGATCCGTTGTTCAGATTCTTACTGACCACAAAGGGTCCTTCCCAAGGAGGGAATAGCTTGTGCATGTCAGATTGATCCTGGATGAGTCAGAGCACTAAGTCGCCTTCCTGAAAGGTTCTGGACCTAACCCGGCGGCTGTGTTAGCGGCGCAGGTCTTGCTGGTAAATCGCCGAGCGGGCTATTGCCAAGTCTCGCTCTTCATCCAACAGGTCAAGTGCGTCTTGCCGAGCTTTTTTATTGTCTTCCTCAACATAAGCCGCCACACGGGGTGAGTCATGACGGATGTCACTTGGCAGAACCGCCTCTGCTCCATACACCATAAAGAAAGGCGTGTAACCCGTAGATCTGTTAGGTGTAGTATTGATGCTCCAAAGTACAGAAGGTAACTCCTCCACCCAACAACCCGGCGTCCGCTGCAAGGGGACCAAGAGCCGGGGCTTGATACCCCTCAAGATTTCTTGATTAGCTCGTTCTGCTTGACCATTGGATTGAGGGTGAGCCACAGCTGAAACGTCAAGCCGGATATGCTCTCATTGACAGAACTCTTCCATAGCTCCTTTGGAGAGGTTAGTGCCATTATCAGTTATGATGCTGTGTGGAAAACCAAAGCGAAAAATCACCTTTTTCATGGACTTGGACCGCCAGACGATTTGCCTTGCCAAGGTCTCATCTTCAGGTAACTCTCCTCGGGTCATGTAAGTCAAATAAGGCACTGTCCAATCCGGGATAACGTGGAGAGCCGCTACCAGCTGTGCCTCCGGGTCTGGTATTGCCAGATCTTCCTCCGTAGGTAACTTAACAGAAGGATTATGCAAAACATCGAGAAAGGTGTTAGGCGTCACCGGCTTACACTGAGATCCCAGCCGGCTTAAGGCACCAGCCGCCTCATTCTTCCTTCGATCAATGTGTTCCACCACATAACCCTTGAAATGTCCAGCCACAGCATCGACTTCACGACGGTAAGCCCCCATAAGGGGATCTTTAGAGTCCCACCTGCCTGACACCTGTTGAGCCACAAGGTCTGAGTCTCCCAAGCATTTTACCTGGCTCAAGTTCATCTCTTTGGCCGTCCGGAGACCATGGAGTAGGGCCTCGTACTCAGCTGCATTGTTAGTACAAGGAAACATAAGCCGGAGCACATAACAAAATTTGTCACCTCGAGGGGAAGTTAACACGACTCCAGCCCCCGAGCCTTCCAACTGCCTGGACCCATCAAAGTGAATAGTCCAATAAGTGTTATCGGGCTTCTCCTCAGGTGCTTGTAGCTCTGTCCAGTCATTGATGAAATCCACCAAAGCTTGAGACTTAATGGCAGTGCGTGGTACGTACTTCAGACCATGAGGCCCGAGCTCGATGGCCCACTTGGCGACTCGTCCTGTAGCCTTTGTGTTCTGAATAATGTCTCCCAAGGGGGCAGAACTTACCACCGTGATAGGGTGACCTTGGAAGTATTGCTTCAGCTTCCGGCTTTCCATGAACACCCCGTAAACAAGTTTTGCCAATGAGGATATCTTTGTTTTGACTCGATGAGTACCTCACTTACATAATAAACCGGCCACTGAACCGGATGTTCCTTACTAGCCTCCTTGCGCTCTACCACAATTGCCACACTGACAGCTCGTGAATTAGCAGCCACATATAACAGCAAAGGCTCTTTGTCAATGGGAGCTGCAAGAACTGGCGGCTCAGATAGCTGCCTCTTTAAATCCTCAAAAGCAGCATTAGCAGCATTACTCCAGACAAAGGTGTCTGCCTTCTTCATCAATTGGTACAGCAGTAGGGCCTTCTCACCTAACCGGCTTATGAACCGGCTCAAAGCGGCAACACGACCCGCCAGTCGCTGAGCATCATTGATACATGCCGGTTTAGCTAAAGAAGTGATTGCCTTAATCTTCTCCGGATTAGCCTCGATGCCCCTGTTTGAGACCAAGAATCCCAAAAGCGTGCCTGCAGGCACACCGAATACACACTTCTCCGGGTTAAGCATCATTTTGTAAACCCAGAGATTGTCAAAGGTTTCTCTGAGATCAGATATCAAGGTTTCCGCCTCTCTGGATTTCACCACTATGTCATCCACATAAGCATGAACATTGCGCCCAATCTGATTGTGGAGACAATTCTGTACACACCGTTGATAAGTCGCCTGGGCACTCGTGAGCCCAAAAGGCATAGACACATAGCAGAGGGCTCCAAACGGAGTGATGAAAGCCGTCTTCTCCTGGTCCTTAACTGCCATCTTCATTTGATGATAACCAGAGTAAGCATCCAAAAAGCTCAAACGCGCACAACCCGCCGTAGCATCAATGATTTGATCAATACGGGGGAGAGCGAAAGGATCAGCCGGACAAGCCTTATTTAAGTCCGTGTAATCCACACACATCTGCCAGGTGCCGTTTTTCTTGAGCACGAGCACCGGGTTAGCCAACCACTCCGGGTGAAAAACTTTGACAATGAACCCAGCCGCCAAGAGCCGGGCGACCTCTTCTCCTGTAGCTTTTCGTCGTTCCTCATTGAATCGCCACAGAAACTGCCTGACCGGCTTATACTTCAGATCAATATTTAGAGTGTGCTCAACGAGTCCTCTCGGTACACCCGGCATGTCAGAAGGCTTCCATGCAAAGATGTCCTGGTTCTCACGGATGAACTCGATGAGCGCGCTTTCCTATTTAGGATCCAAGTTGGCACTGATGCTGAATTGCTTAGATGAATCGCCCAGAGTAAAATCAACAAGCTTAGTCTCTGCAGCTGATTTAAACTTCATGGACGGGTCATGCTCCGTAGTCGGCTTCTTGAGGGAGGTCATATCCGCCGGGTCAACGTTATCTTGATAAAATTTGAGCTCCTTTGCTGCACAGACAGACTCGGCAAAAGCCGCATCGCCTTCTTCGCACTCCAGGGCCACCTTTCGGCTTCCATGCACAGTGATGGTACCCTTGTAACCAGGCATCTTGAGCTGTAAATAAACATAACACGGCCGCGCCATGAACTTGGCATAAGCCGGCCGCCCGAACAAAGCATGATATGGACTCTTGATTTTGACCACTTCAAAAGTTAACTTTTCCGCCCTAGAATCATGCTCGTATCCAAAGGCCACCTCTAGTTCAATCTTACCCACAGGATACGCTGACTTACCAGGCACCACTCCATGGAAGACGGTGTTGGAAGTCTTTAAATTCTTGTCAGTTAAGCCCATGCGCCGAAAGGTCTCGTAATAGAGGATGTTGATGCTGCTACCTCCATCCATGAGCACTTTAGTAAATTTATAACCACCGACCTGCGGTGCCACCACCAGGTCCAGTTGACCCGGATTATCAACCCGGGGAGGGTGATCCTCCCTGCTCTAGACAATAGGCTGTTCCGACCACCTCAAGTAACGAGGGACTGCCGGCTCAACAGAATTCAGAGCCCTCTTATGAACTTTCTGATCACGTTTACACACACTTGTGGTGAACACGTGATACTGCCCACTGTTTAGCTATTTTGGATGGCTCTGATAACCCGACTGCTGCTGCTGCTGACCTCCTTGACCAGACTGCTGTTGATTATAACCACCCTGGCTTCCTCGAAAACTGGATCCTGAACCGCCGCCCGGGCCATGAAAACCGCCAGCTCCTGAGCAGCTGCTCGGGCCTTGATTGCCGTCAAACGTATTAGAATTCTTGAAAGCTTTCATGATTGCGCAATCCTTCCATAAATGAGTCGTTGGTCGTTCCCCGGTGCCGTGTTTCGGCGCAGGGCTCATTGAGTAGTTGCTCAAGAGACGGACCTGACCCACCAAACCGGGGTGGCATTCCTTTGCGCTTCTGATTGTTACCTTGTGCATTGGCCACAAATTCCGGGTTACCGTCCGCCTTACGCTTATTGCCTCCTTGACTCACCGGGTTATGCTGCTGACCCTTTCCATTACCGTTCTTCTTTCCCTTCCCTGTCTTTTCCTCATCAGACACGGGATCCTTGGTACTATCAGAATCAGCATACTTGACTAAAGCCGCCATCAGCGTCCCCATATCATTGCAATCACACTTAAGGCGCCCCAGTTTCTGTCTCAGAGGCTCAAAGCGGCAATTCTTCTCCAGCATGAGAACTGGTGAGCCGGCATCCATCTTGTTAGACGAATGTATTATATCTTTGACCCGGCGCACCCAATGAGTCGTAGATTCACCTTCCTCCTGCTTACAATTTGTCAGATCCACAATTGACATAGACTGCTTGCAAGTGTCCTTGAAGTTCTGGATGAAACGGGCCTTTAGCTCCGCCCATGAACTAATGGAATTGGGTGGCAAACCCTTTAACCAAGAACGGGCCGTTCCGTCCAACATCATGGTGAAGTATTTAGCCATCGCTTCATCACTAACCTCTAGCAGCTCCATAGCCATCTCGTAACTTTCAATCCACGCCCCAGGCTATAAATCGGCCGTATAATTTGGCACCTTTCGAGGTCCATTGAAATCCTTGGGCAGACGTACATTACATAGAGCCGGTACCAGACAAGGAACTCCTCCGGTTCTAGTAGCAACTCCTACCTCAACGGAAGTCGTCGGGTAAGCCGGTAAGTTCTGTTGGGCTGCTAGCTGAGCCGCTAGCTGAGCCGCCCGCTCGTCCTCCTGACGTATCCGATCCTAAACCAGGTTATACCCGCCGGGCTGGTTCCGGCGCTGAGCGCTACTTGATAAGGCCTCTGACTCCATGTGTCTACTGTAACTCGGGCTCTGGTTTTGACGAGGCGGAGCTAACCAGGGCGGAGGAGTTGAGTGAATCCTGTCCCGGCTGTAGGAGTAGGTCTCTTGCTGAGCCAGGGCTGTTTGGACAAGTTCCCTGATCTTCCGGGTTTCCACCGCTGTCGGATCATCCCCATCTACTGGGAGAGCCGCCAAACGTGCTGATGCTGCGATTAAGTTCTCCATGGGGTTGGAGAAGTGACCCTGCGGTATTGGTACGTAATTGGGCGGTGCCATATTGCCGTGAGGAGGTGCCGTCACCTGAGGCTGGACTGGGCCTCCCGCTCCGGATGTCATAAGCTGATTCGCACCTGGCGGGTTACTTGGGCCGGCCCCGGGTGTAGCAAAAGATTCCGAGGATCATAATTCTGAGGTAAACGGGACTGAGTTTTCTGATGTCTCCTCCTCATTATCTCATTAGATGCGTTCAAGATCAACGTGAGCTGAAAGGCCTCTGCCTGAAGTTGCTGCGCCCGTATGTCCAAAGCCGCCCGCTCTGTGGCTAATCTAGTATCTTCAGCTGCTAAAGTTTCCTTAGCCCGGGCGATCTCATTGCGAACCTGTGCCACCTCTGCCTCGTGCTTAGATTTGTTCGCCGGGACGACGGTAGCAGTTATCAGGGCCATAAGTTTATCCATGAGATCCATCAGCACCTGAGCCGGTGAGCGCACAGGGCTGCCTGCCCTGGCTGCTCCTAATCCGGACGTTATCGCCGATGAGGCCGTAGAATTTTGGCCGGGTTGAGTACCAGCCATGAAGATTCCTGCCCAGTTTGGTGACTCCGAGGGGTCCAGAATAGTGCTGCCATCGGAACAGCCCCCAAGCACACCATCTTGAACTTGATACAGCGAATCTGTTGAGCCGGCGGACGAATCACCATCAGAGAGGACGGCCGGCTCACCATCACCTTCAGCTCCCTCAGAAAGTTCACCTCCGTGGATACAACCCACAAAGGCACGCTTCACGACGGGTTGAGCCCGGGCGGGTTTCACACGCAGAGCCGTCTCGATGAGGTCGGTGCAGCTGTCCGGCTCAGGGCCCGGCTCACCAATCCGGCCGATGAAGACGTGAATTCCGCCAAAGGGGACCCGGTACCCATACTCAATTGAGCCGGCGTCGAGGCCCCAGCCTTCGTCGTCGATGTATATCTTGCCGCGACGACTCTTGGTCATCCGGCCAACTGCGTATCCCTTGAGCCCTTCGAAGCTGCCCTTCAAGAACTCAAATCCACCGTGCGCTGGCCCCACGGTGGGCGCCAACTGTCGTGGAATTGTCACGGCAGATGTCCTTTTGCAAGGACTTAGTTGTGGAGCCATCGCAACTAGGAAGCTTAAAGGGGTTAATCGGGACAAGGACACGCGAGGTTTATACTAGTTCAGTCCCTTACGGTGAAGGAAGGCCTACGTCTAGTTGGGTTGGAATTGCTTGAGGTTTCGATGATCAGGGAGCGAGATACGCTATGCTTGGCTCTCGATCAATTGTTTCTTACCCTAAGCCGCCAGCGGGTCGTCCCCTTATATACACGGGTCGACGCCCTACGGCTTACAGAGTCCCGGCCGGCTCATAAACAGTGCCCGGCTCGGTGACTAGTTACTTCTACCTTACAATACAAGTGATGCCCTCATGGCGGTTTATCACCATGGGCCATAAATCGCCTGTGGGCTTTTAGACCCTTTACTGAACCGCCATCTTCACGTCTTGGTCTTGGGCTTCATATGGGCTTCTCTTTGCGTAACCCGGCCCCTCCTGGGCGGCTTATATAAATAGTTATATCCCCAACACAAACTGTATGGCGTTTCAACAAATTAGAAGCAGTACATGCTAGAAATCATATGCAGGACACAACCAATATCGCAGTGGTGACTTAAAGGTGCCTTATCATAAGATATAGTATGTACCAAAAATAGGAAAGCGTGTCATATTCACGTGTATCATGTGTAAGCTAAGCAGATGCAGTTACACTAATTAGGAGCAATATGAGCTAGACACCATATGCAACATGCAACCAGATATCACACTACCAAGTTAGAGCAAGCACCTTGGATGGTGGAGTAGGGGAGCGGAGACTTGGACCTTGTAATGCACTATCAGTACAAGGAGAATCGGAATAGATGCTCTGTTTATGTTGCTCCAGAGGACCACCATCATTGCCTTCCCTACTCTTTTCCTTCCTCTTTCTTGATTTTGCCTTGTCAAGTCAAACCCACAAGAAAAAGGAATAAAATTTGCTCTTCAAAACTCATTGATGCATGATACTGATGAACACTACTTTCATGTAAGACAAACACTACATATCACACTGCCAAGTAAGAGCAAGCACCTGCGATGGTGGTGTGGGGGAATTGCGGTGATCAACTAGGGAGCTACGTTGACTATCTTCATTTAGCCTTGCTGTTTCTTGAGAATCATGTGGGGAAGATGACACTGCACTCTTTAAACGAGTATGGCGTCTCATAGAAACCCACCCGGGTGACTGTCTCATCATAAGTGATTGAGGAGGGATACAAAAGAGCATTAGTTTGATGTACGAACATGTTTAATAGACATATGTAGTATGTATCAAAAATAGGAAGGCATGTCATTATCAAAGGTATAATGTGTAAAGTTGTAGCAACCAGACCTCAAACAGTTTGATCTCTGTGCCCGGTGTCATCCCTGGATCAGTAATGCTGACACCACACAGTACTCGGAGGATTTATAACAGAGTAGCAATCACACACTTATTACATCGAGTGTCTCCATAGAGAACCTATTACAATAAATATGGCTTAAGGCCATCTAATAACTATAACAACGGAAGGCTTGGAAGATAAGTGAGTCCATTAACTCCAGCGGCATCACTGAGTATAGAACCACGACCTAAAAACTCCTTAATCATCGTCTGAAAAGTCTGCAACATTAACATTGCAGCCCAAAACGGGTCAGCACATGGAATATGCTGGCAATGTAACACATAGAGAGTAATGGAATGAAACAACTATACTATATGCATATTTGGCTGGTGGAAAGCTCTATGGTTACAGTTTTGCGTAAAGCCAATTGTCCCTACTGCACAGGAATAAATTTATTTAACTATCATGGTAGTTGTTAAACATTGAGAATGGTTGACAGCATTCTCAATCCCAATTAAGCATCATCATTAACAAAACCCAACAAAATTAATTTAGGGTAACATGTTGAGATTCACATGATAATCCAGGTACTAGATACTCAAGATGTCCATAACCGGGGACACGGCTAACCATGATTAGTTTGTTACACTCTGCAGAGGTTTGCGCACTTTTCCCCACAAGACTCGATCGCCTCCGTTTGGTTTCTCGCACTACATGGTGTTTGAGAAGACGGATGACCGAGACATAGTCTTTCAGAAGCGCTCGCACCTTACGATCGGGTAGACCGTACCACCTACATCCCCTACATCTGCTAGTCTACCACTGTAAGAGTTCGCACGACTTAGTCAACTATGCTAGAGCCCATAATAGCTTGTGGCTGCACACGGAAGTTTCTAGTATGAATAGTCTCATGATCCCTTTGAGCTTGGGTAGCGGTCCAAAAGAAAATAGGAAAGTCCTGGAATACCCAGGTGCCTCAATCCACCCAGATGTGTGTTTAAGTTGCCACCTTAGATAAACCATTAATTAACAAACTCACATCTGTCATGGATATCACTCACCCAATCCACGTCTACTAGCATAGCATGGCATAAAAAGCAAACGTAGAAGTAACTCCCAAAGGTTTGATATTAAACAGGTAATAGGTATTACCTCAACTACTTCCCATCCCACAATTTAATTAGATCCTAGTCATGCAATGTGTGAGGATTGATCTAATGCAATAAAACTGGGTTGTAGACAAGGTATGATCAAAGTGTTACTTGCCTTGCCGATGATCCAGGAAACCTAGCGATTCGAAGTAACAGGTGGCGCACTCTGGGTACTCTATCGCAAACAAACAAACAAGCATACAATAAGTACTCATATAATGGACGGGTAAAACTCAAATAAGAAATCTAACCAGAAGGTTCAGCTTAATAACTCCGGTTTTCAAAAAGAATCAAATCGAACGAAGCAACGAAAGTAAAACGGCGAAAGAAAACAACTTCGTTCTACTAATCTGGATTTAGGGAAAATTTTATAGTAGCAAAAACTTGTTTAAGTTGGTTAAACGGATAGAGGGTTTCGAGACGAAACTCCAGGCGCTTGAATCGCCTGATTCCGATAAACGAGCGAAAAGTGATACTAAAACGAAAACCGGATCAGGAATCGCGATCAGAAAAATCGCGGATTAAATCTGAGAAAACGAAAAAACGACGAACGCTCGCTGAATTAAATAAACCGGAAAAACCGATCTATTTAAAAAAACCAAAACTAAAAAAAACCGACAGAAAAACCGAATGGTTTTTTCGAAAAAATAAAAAACCGGCACGGAAATCGAGGCAGCGAACCTCGGGCAGCGTGCGGCGGCGGCGCGGCGGCGGCGGCGGGCGCTGGGGGCTGGGCGGCTAGGGTTAGCTTCGGCTGGGCCTCTCCCAGGCTTATATAGCCTAACGGGCCGGGAGTCCTAGTCGGACACGGCCCTAGGTCGGTTCGTTGTTTTTTTAAAAATAATTACGCGCAGAAGAAAAATAAAAAGGAATACTAAACATCAAAAATCCCGAAAATCCCGAAATAAATTTTCCCGGGCTTCTAACATCAAGCCGCACAAGGTGAACATTTATTTGGGGCCTAAATGCAATTTTGAAAAACGCACATTTTTCCTAAATTCAAATAAAATAGCGAAAAACTCCGAAATAAAAACTTATTTGATTTTATTTTTAAATCCTCAATATTTCTTTATTTTGGGAAAGTCATTTTATTCCCTCTCTCATATTTTTGTAATAGAAATAATTGATGATAAAATAAATAAAATCAAATGATCCTATTCTCAAAATTTGAGAAAACTCAAATATGAAAATAACGAAATCCCCAACTCTCTCCGTGGGTCCTTGAGTTGCGTAGAATTTATAGGATCAAAACCAAACGCAAATAAAATATGATATGCAATTATGATCTAATGTATAGCATTCCAAATTGAAAATTTGGGATGTTACAAACCTACCCCCCTTAAGTTGAATCTCGCCCTCGAGATTCGGGTTGGCTAGAAAATAGGTGAGGGTGGTCCTTGAGCAAATCTTCCTCTCGTTCCCAGGTGGCTTCATCCTCCGTGTGGTGGCTCCACTGAACTTTGCAAAACTTGATAACCTTGCTGCGAGTGACTCGACTGGCAAACTCGAGAATCTTAACTGGTTTCTCCTCATAGGTCAAATCATTATCCAACTGAATAGTTTGCAATGGCACTGTATCTCTCAAAGGTATGTCAGCCATCTCCGCGTGGCACTTCTTCAACTGAGAAACGTGGAACACATCATGAACTCCTGACAATCCTTCGGGCAATTCCAACTTGTAGGCCACTTCTCCCATACGCTCCAAAACTCGATATGGTCCTACAAATCGTGGCGCTAACTTTCCCTTAACTCCAAAACGCTTTGTTCCCCGAAGTGGTGATACTCGAAGATAAGCTCTATCTCCAACTTCGTAAACTGCCTCCTTGCGTTTAGAATCTGCATAACTCTTCTGTCTGGACTGAGGTACCTTGAGCCTATCGCGAATCAACTTCACCTTCTGTTCAGACTCTTTAATCAAATCAAGTCCAAACAACTGGCGGTCTCCAACTTCGTCCCACGACAATGGTGTCCTGCACCTCCTTCCGTACAAGGCTTCGAAAGGGGCCATCTTTAAACTAGATTGATAGCTGTTGTTGTAAGAAAATTCTGCATATGGCAAATTGTCGTCCCAACTAGATCCGTAATCTAGCGCACAAGCTCTCAGCATATAATCCAAAATCTGACTAACTCTCTCGGTCTGTCCATCGGTCTGTGGATGAAAAGCTATACTGAATTCTAGCCTGGTTCCCAAAGTTTCATGCAACTGCTTCCAGAACTTTGAGGTAAACTGGGTTCCTCTATCTGATACGATACTCCTCGGAACTCCATGCAAACATACGATCCTAGTCATGTATATCTTTGCCAACTTAGCACTGGTGTAAGTGGTCTTTACCGGGATGAAATGAGCTACCTTTGTCAACCGATCGACTACAACCCAAATCGAGTCATAGCCTGAACGAGTCCTGGGCAATCCCGTGATAAAATCCATGCCTAACTTATCCCACTTCCATTCGGGTATCGGCAATGGTTGTAACAGTCCTGCTGGCTTCTGATGCTCTGCCTTTACTCTCTGACATACATCACAAATTGCTACGTACTCCGCAATATCCTTTTTCATTCCGGTCCACCAGAAAATATCCTTCAAATCCAAATACATCTTGGTATTTCCTGGGTGAATCGAATATGCTGAATCATGTGCCTCTTGCAGTATCAACTTCCTGATCTCCGGGTCATTGGGCACGTAAACACGGTCTTCAAACGATAGGGTATCGTGCTGATCCTCACGAAATCCTTTAGCCTTTCCTTTGCTAAGTTTCTCCTTAATAGAAACGATCTCCTTGTCAGTCCTTTGAGCTTCTCTGATTTTATCCATCAATGTAGACTGAATCTCCAGTGCTACTACATAGCCTCTCGGAACTATTTCCAAACATAGTTCATGAAGATTTTCCGCTAACTCCCTTGGTATTTCTCCCGTCATTATTGTATTGACATGGCTCTTACGGCTTATTGCGTCGGCTACTACATTAGCCTTTCCGGGATGATAATGCAATTTCATATCATAATCCTTAATGAGCTCCAACCATCTCCTTTGTCTGAGGTTTAACTCCTTCTGTGTGAAAATGTATTTCAAACTCTTATGATCCATGTACACCTCACAATGATTTCCAATGAGGAAATGTCTCCATGTTTTCAATGCATGCACTACGGCTGCTAACTCCAAATCATGCGT
Source organism: Triticum urartu (assembly GCF_056163025.1). Taxonomy (NCBI): domain Eukaryota; kingdom Viridiplantae; phylum Streptophyta; class Magnoliopsida; order Poales; family Poaceae; genus Triticum; species Triticum urartu. Next base: position 21,564,544 of record NC_141875.1, read on the forward strand.
AGCATAATTCAACTCATGAGGTTTCAATTGTCTTGAGGCATATGAAACAACTCTCCCTTCCTGCATAAGCACTGCTCCAAGTCCTTGACGTGAAGCGTCACAATACACCTCATAATCCTTGGTCTGGTCTAGCAAAATCAATATTGGTGAAGTAACCAAGCGTTTCTTCAACTCCTGAAAACTAGCCTCACATTCCTCCGTCCATATGAACTTGGTATCTTTCTTCAACAACTCAGTCATAGGCTTCGCAATCTTTGAGAAATTCCCAATAAACCTCCGGTAGTATCCTGCGAGTCCAAGAAAACTCCGGATCTCTCCAACCGTGGTTGGTGCTTCCCACTTGGTCACGGTATCAACTTTAGTGGGATCAACTGCTATACCTTCACCAGATATAACGTGTCCGAGGAATCCTACTTCCTTCAACCAAAACTCACATTTGCTGAACTTGGCATATAATTGATGTTCTCTGAGCTTTCCAAGTACCAAACGCAAATGCTCCTTATGCTCCTCTTCATTCTTCGAGTAAAGCAGGATATCATCAATGAACACTACGACAAACTTATCCAAGAACTCCATAAAAACTTTGTTCATCATGTTCATAAAATATGCAGGTGTTTTAGTCAGACCAAATGACATAACGGTATACTCGTACAGCCCATACCTGGTGGTAAAAGCTGTCTTAGGTATATCCTATTCTCAAATCTTCAACTGGTGGTATCCTGATCGTAGATCGATCTTGGAAAATACCTTAGCTCCTTGCAATCGATCAAACAGATCATTGATCATCGGTAGTGGGTACTTGTTCTTGATGGTTACTTCATTCAATCCTCGATAATCGACAACCATCCTTAATGATCGATCCTTCTTCTCCACTAGAAGTCTGGCAATCCCCAAGGCGAAGAACTTGGGCGAATATATCCTTTATCCAGTAACTCCTTAATCTGCTTCTTAATTTCAACCAAATCCTTTGCAGGCATCCTGTATGGTCTCTTTGATATTGGCCCTGTGCCTGGCAATAGCTCAATCAAAAACTCAATATCTCTATCCAGTGGCATGCCGGGCAACTCTTCTGGAAATACATCAGGGAAATCCCTTACCACTGGTACTTCCTCCTGCACAACTCCTGTTAAGCAATTTACTTGAGTTCCCTTTGGCACATGTCGGGATACATACTTGATCCTTCTCCCTTCTGGTGTGGTAAGCAAAATTGACTTACTAGCACATTCAATATTCCCTTCATACTTTGACAACCAATCCATGCCTAATATCACATCCAATCCTTGGGATTCCAATACTATTAGGTCTGAGGGAAAAAACATAGTTACCAATCCTTAATGGTAACCGATCACACCATCGACTAGCCATATATTCTACTCCAGGCGAGGTTACTAACATGGGTGACCTAAGGGCTTGGGTTGACAGGTTATACTTATCCACAAATCCCCTTGAGATGTATGAATGCGATGCGCCAGTATCAAAAAGAATGAGTGCAGTAAATGACTTAACCAAAAACTTACCTATTGCTGCATCAGGCTGAGCTTCAACCTCCTCCACGTTAACGTGGTTCACCTGTCCCCTGTTGAAAGGGTTCGACTTCTTCCCAGAGCTTCCATTGCTATTTCCATTTTCTACTTTAGGACATTCATTGGCATAATGTCTGGTCTTCGAACACTTAAAGCAAGTGACTTGGCTCAGGTCCTTCTTGGCTAGGGTTGATGGGTTGGTGCGATTCTGGCCGTTGCTTCCTCCATTCCCATTACCATTCTTTGTGCCATTGTGATTGTGCGAGATACCTCCCCCATGGGTATGCTGAAAATGTCCTCCCGATCTAGGGGTAAAACGTGGCTTCTGCTGAGCTCCTAAATTGTACTGTCCTTGTCCATACTTCCTCTTGCGATTTTCAATTTGCTGCTGCTTCCCTTCAATCATAACAGCACGATCTACCAACTCCTGGTAGTTTTCGAAGGTTGCTACCATCAACTGCATGCTCAACTCATCGTTCAGTCCTTCCAGAAACTTCTCCTGCTTAGCTGCATCCATAGCAACGTCATCTGGGGCATAACGTGCTAACTTACTAAAGTCCTCCACATACTGGCCAACTGTCCGTCCTCCTTGGCGCAAGTTGCGAAACTCACGCTTCTTCATGGCCATAGCTCCTGCTGAAACATGGGCAGTACGAAAAGCCTGCTGAAGCTGGTCCCATGTGACAGTGTCGACAGGGAAGGTTGCTGTGAAATTCTCCCACCATGATGCTGCGGGTCCTTCAAGCTCATGTGCGGCAAACTTCACCTTCTCCGCATCTGTGCATCCTGCTGTGGTCAAATCTCTAGCTGCCTTGCAGAGCCAATCATCTGCTACTATCGGCTCGGTGCTACTGGAAAACACCGGCGGATTCAACCTAAGAAAATGGGCTAAGTGATCTACAGGTGGTGGTGGTGGTGGGTTGTTGTTGTTGTTCCCCTGATTCTGATTCTGGACTAGCAACTGCATCAATGTGTTCTGCTACTGGATCAACTGGGTGAGCTCCGGTGGAAAGGTAAATCCGGGGTCACGTCTCGGAGGCATCTGAGGGTTTTAGAAAAGATGAGATGTAAGAATAGAGGGGGTCTAAAGAGAAAACACTACCCATATGCACATGAGGCAAAAGCAAACAATTCACTTCATTCAATCAAACAAGGGCATACAATCGATCTAACTATCGCAAAAGTGCTTGAACTACTTTATTTACATGGTGGACTACTACTACTGATGAGGTGGTCTACTAGAAATATTCTTCGGTTGCAGACTCCATGATATCTACTCCAGCTTCATCAATATAGTCATCATCGCTCTCATTTGGATCCGTGTCGGTGTCGTCGATGATGATGTAGTCTTCCAGGCTAATCTCCTTGGGTTCTTCGTCTTCATCTACTGGTGTAGGGCCTCCCATAAATATCCCGATCTTCTTGATCAGATCGTCATTCTTCTCCACCAATACTTCAATTTCCTCTTCATAATCTTCACGTGTAGCCTTGAGTTATTCCTCCAGTTCCTTGATTCTTATCCTTGCCTTCTTCAGGTCTATCATGTCAGCGCACATCTGGTTCTCCCGTCATCGAATGTGCTGGTTTAACTCCTGGATAAAAGCTGCAATTGATCTATCCTTCCTGGTACTAATCATCTCCCAATGCTCATCTCGGCGCCCACAAATCTGGTAGATAGTGTCCTTGAGATCCTTGCGGTAGACTTCTCCAATGCATCCCATGGCGATATGAGCTGCCATGCTTTTTCCTAGATTCCAAGTTGGTGCATCAAAAGAAAACTCTATGGGCTCAGTGACTGGCATGAGCGTCCTTCCTGGAACTTGAACTTGAATCATCCAGCGCTCTTCTTCAGGTAAAGTGGCGTTGTAGGTTCCGGTGAAGCTTGGTACTCCTATGTTCAGGTATCTAGTGACTTCCTTCAAGTGACGTCCAAAGGGTGTATCTTCATCCGGTTGTGTGAACTTGTTCCTTGCATCCGCCATCCTAAAGAGTAGAAAAGATGAGAGGTCAGAAGAGAAGAGAGTGAATAGTGATCTAGGTCTTTAGCTTAGTGGTCGTGTCCTACAGTTAGCGTGTGCTCTGATACCATCTTTGTAGCGACCAGACCTCAAACAGTTTGATCTCTGTGCTCCGGTGTCATCCCTGGATTAGTAATGCTGACACCACACAGTGCTCGGAGGATTTATAACAAAGTAGCAATCACACACTTATTACATCGAGTGTCTCCATAGAGAACCTATTACAATAAATATGGCTTAAGGCCATCTAATAACTATAACAGCGGAAGGCTTGGAAGATAAGTAAGTCCATCAACTCCAACGGCATCACTGAGTATAGAACCACGACCTAAAAACTCCTTAATCGTCGTCTGAAAAGTCTGCAACATTAACGTTGCAGCCCAAAACGGGTGAGCACATGGAATATGCTGGCAATGTAACACGTAGAGAGTAATGGAATGAAACAACTATACTATATGCATATTTGGCTGGTGGAAAGCTCTATGGTTACAGTTTTGCGTAAAGACAATTTTTCCCTACTGCACAGGAATAAATTTATTTAACTATCATGGTAGTTGTTAAACATTGAGAATGGTTGACAGCATTCTCAATCCCAATTAAGCATCATCATTAACAAAACCCAACAAAATTAATTTAGGGTAACATGTTGAGATTCACATGATAATCCAGGTACTAGATACTCAAGATGTCCATAACCGGGGACACGGCTAACCATGATTAGTTTGTTACACTCTGTAGAGGTTTGCGCACTTTTCCCCACAAGACTCGATCGCCTCCGTTTGGTTTCTCGCACTACATGGTGTTTGAGAAGACGGATGACCGAGACATAGTCTTTCAGAAGCGCTCGCACCTTACGATCGGGTAGACCGTACCACCTACATCCCCTACATCTGCTAGTCTACCACTATAAGAGTTCGCACGACTTAGTCAACTATGCTAGAGCCCATAATAGCTTGTGGCTGCACACGGAAGTTTCTAGTATGAATAGTTTCATGATCCCTTTGAGCCTGGGTGGCGGTCCAAAAGAAAACAGGCAAGTCCTGGAATACACAGGTGCCTCAATCCACCTAGATGTGTGTTTAAGTTGCCACCTTAGATAAACCATTAATTAACAAACTCACATCTGTCATGGATATCACTCACCCAATCCACGTGTACTAGCATAGCATGGCATAAAAAGCAAACGTAGAAGTAACTCCCAAAGGTTTGATATTAAACAGGTAATAGGTACTACCTCAACTACTTCCCATCCCACAATTTAATTAGATCCTAGTCATGCAATGTGTGAGGATTGATCTAATGCAATAAAACTGGGTTGTAGAAAAGGTATGATCAAAGTGTTACTTGCCTTGCTGATGATCCGGGAAACCTAGCGATTCGAAGTAACAGGCGGCGCACTCTGGTACTCTATCGCAAACAAACAAACAAGCATAAAATAAGTACTCATCTAATGGACGGGTAAAACTCAAATAAGAAATCTAACCAGAAGGTTCAACTTAAGAACTCCAGTTTGCAAAAAGAATCAAATCGAACGAAGCAACGAAATTCAAACGGCGAAAGAAAACAACTTCGTTCTACTAATCTGGATCTAGGGTAAATTTTACAGTAGCAAAAACTTGTTTAAGTTGGTTAAATGGAGAGAGGGTTTCGAGACGAAACTCCAGGCGCTTGAATCGCCTGATTCCGATAAACGAGCGAAAAGTTATACTAAAACGAAAATCAGATCAGGAATCACGATCAGAAAAATCGCGGATTAAATCCGAGAAGAAGAAAAAAAAACGACGAACGCTCGCTGAATTAAATAAACCGGAAAAACCGATCTATTTAAAAAAACCAAAAATAAAAAAACCGACGGAAAAACCGAACAAGGTGAACATTTATTTGGGGCCTAAATGCAATATTGAAAAACGCACATTTTTCCTAAATTCAAATAAAATAGCGAAAAACTCCGAAATAAAATATTATTTGATTTTATTTTTAAATCTTCAATATTTCTTTATTTTGGGAAAGTCATTTTATTCCCTCTCTCATATTTTTGTAATAGAAATAATTGATGATAAAATAAATAAGATCAAATGATCCTATTCTCAAAATTTGAGAAAACTCAAATATGAAAATAACGAAATCCCCAATTCTCTCTGTGGGTCCTTGAGTTGCGTAGAATTTCTAGGATCAAAACCAAACGCAAATAAAATATGATATGCAATTATGATCTAATGTATAACATTTGAAATTGAAAATTTGGGATGTTACAAAAGTAAGCAGATGCAATTTAACCAAATTGGAAGCAATACAAGCTAGACACCATATGCAACATGCAACCACATTTGACAGCGCAAAGTTAAAGCAAGCACCTGGGATGGTTGTGTGTGGCAATTGAGATCATCAACTGCAGAGCTACGTTTACTGTCTCCAACTACTGACACTGCACCCGTTAGAGCGCTGGAACGCCTTGTGCTTATCTTAGAATTACACTGGAGCGACTTCTATCTTTTCTTTTCTGCATTCATCAACACTGCGTCAGAGTCTGAAATGCCCATGCATAAAAAAACAATAGTGTGAGTATGGGTGAAGTGTGTGCACAATTAGTACAGTGTAAAGGTAGCAGATAACAGGTCGGTGAGAAATAAATGACGGGAGACATATGATAGCTCTACAACATGCATGGCACACTAAATTACTACAGGATTCTATGAAAATAACAGTCGACTGAAAGCAAATTGGTCAGTCCATTTTTTCTACACCGTCCGATGTATAAAGAACGGGCTGATCGCCTTCATCTACCTCCAACGAGTCAGTGTTGACGATCTTCCTCGAAACGCCAGAGACCACCGGCCCAGTATTCCTCCCCTTCCTGCGCCCTCCCCTCGACCTCACCGCACCGCCATGCTTGGCACCGCCCCCCTACCATCCATTCAAGCCCCGCCGACCTCTAGATCGGGTGCAAGCAGCTCCTGCGCCCCACACCCCTATGATAGACACCGATGCGCCGCTTCCCCGGGGAATAGGCGGACTAGGTGCTCCACGCGCCTAAGCGGGTGTTGCTTCCTTTAATTGCGGTTCGACTGACCCTGAATTGAAATCCAGGCGGGCTACTGACCTCTAGCAAAGGTGAAATAGTAAAAGGCAGGAAACCTTGTGCATTTAGTATCACGAAGAAGATGCAGTAAGAAGCGCTCAACTAGTTTCTTTCGTGGGATGAATATGGTGTGAGCGGAGACGTAAGATTTGCACGAATAAGGGAAGAGGAGTACCTCTTTCTGCTGGCAGTGCTGTGTCCTCCTTCTGTTTTTCCGACGATCTTCTTGTTGTTCGCCGGAAACCAGAAGTTGTGGAGGACGGTGCAGCCTTCGACGAACCCATGGCCAAGTTGCTGACTGCGGTGCGATCGCCGTCTGTCGGCGGTGGGGAAGCAGATCCGAGGCGGCGAACGACGGCGTAGCGGGAACAGCTCCGGTGCGGTGGACGGTTGCGACAGTGGAGCCGCAGCAGTGAGGCGCAGGACGGCATGGTCGGAGTGGTTCTGGTACGACGCACGTCGGCGTAGGCGTCGTGGAGGCAGCTCTGCCTCGACTTCAGCTGCTAAGTCCTTGAGGGCCTTGCGGTTGCGGTTGCGTTGGACGACGACGTCGTGGTACCGGCTCCGGCGTGATGGAGGAGGGCGGCGGTGGATTGGCCGCTATGGGGTGGAGGACGGAGGAGGCTGGGGTTTCGCGGCTCGTGGAGAGGGCGTTTTCGCACCCACGGAGTATGAATGGGGAAACGGAGGGAGGCGGGGAACTAAGGGGGAACAATGTTTCGGTTTGAGACGCGCTTGTTTGAAATTTGGGGAAAGTTACAAACTTTCCCCCCATCTAAAATTTCGGACATATTGCGGGTTGGGGGTAGGACAGTCATGTCAGGTGTCCCAAATGTGGGCGTGATAGATTTCGGCCAAGCGCATGGGTAGGCGCCCACGGCGTATGAATGCTTCTGTAGTGTCTTGGTGAAGTTACAAACATACCCCGGTTTAGACCTTTGGACATCGTGCCGATAGGCTACACGGGCCAGAGTCAGGACAGTAATTTCCTACCACCAAAACATTAGTCTCGCGCGGTTTCGGGTGACCAGAGGCCTATTTGGCGCTTCGTTCAATATTTGGGAGAAGAAGCATTAACGTTTTCGGTTCTCTTGAATTGAACTTTCAGGATTTGTCAAACTTCACAAATCTTTACTCTTGAAAATCCTAAAGCTACGATTATTTTGGAATGGAGGGGGTACATTTGAATTACAATGTACACGAGTATATATTAAAAAATATGCAACTTACCTCAGTTCATGCATGGTTCCAGATATAATCTCCTTGGTTGCAAAAAAAAAGTTAGATATGCGTATGAATATATATAGCATGTTCAAACTCACAACAAAGATTGATGCCCCCTTTTACATCTGATTTACAAATGTCATTATCTTGGATTCAAATAGATGAATGCACTTCTGATGTCTACTACACAACCTTCTTCTTGTAGACGTTGTTGGGCCTCCAAGTGTAGAAGTTTGTAGGACAGTAGCAAATTTCCCTCAAGTGGATGACCTAAGGTTTATCAATCCGTAGGAGGCGTAGGATGAAGATGGTCTCTCTCAAGCAACCCTGCAACCAAATACCAAAGAGTCTCTTGTGTCCCCAACACACCCAATACAATGGTAAATTGTATAGGTGCACTAGTTCCGCGAAGAGATGGTGATACAAGTGGTGTATGGATAGTAGATAATAGTTTTTGTAATCTGAACATATAAAAACAGCAAGGTAACTAATGATAAAAGTGAGCGTAAACGGTATTGCAATGCGTGGAAATAAGGCCTAGGGTTCATACTTTCGCTAGTGCAAGTTCCCTCAACAATAATATCATAATTGGATCACATAACTATCCCTCAACATGCAACAAAGAGTCACTCCAAAGTCACTAATAGCGGAGAACGAACGAAGAGATTACGGTAGGGTAAGAAACCACCTCAAAGTTATTCTTTCCAATCAGTCCGTTGGGCTATTCCTATAAGTGTCACAAACAGCCCTAGAGTTCGTACTAGAATAACACCTTAAGAGACAAATCAACCAAAACCCTAATGTCACCTAGATACCCCAATGTCACCTCAAGTATCCGTGGGTATGATTATACGATATGCATCACACAATCTCAGATTCATCTATTCAACCAACACAAAGGACCTCAAAGAGTGCCCCAAAGTTTCTATCGGAGAATCATGACGAAAACGTGTGCCAACCCCTATGCATAGCTTCATGGGCGGAACCCGCAAGTTGATCACCAAAACATACATCAAGTGACTCACGTGGTATCCCATTGTCACCACAGATACGCACGGCAAGACATACATCAAGTGTTCTCAAATCTTTAAAGACTCAATCCGATAAGATTACTTCAAAGGGGAAACTCAATTCATTACAAGAGAGAAGAGGGGGAGGAGAAACATAAGATCCAACTATAATAGCAAAGCTCGCGATACATCAAGATCGTGCCAAATCAATAACACAAGAGAGCGAGAGAGAGATCAAATACATAGCTACTGGTACATACCCTCAGCCCCGAGGGAGAACTACTCCCTCCTCATCATGGAGGCCACCGGAGAGGGTTTCCCCCTCCGGCAGGGTGCCGGAACGGGTCTAGATTGGCTTTCGGTGCCTACGGAGGCTTCTAGCAGTGGAACTCGCGATCTATTGTGACCTCGGATGTTTTAGGTATATGGAGATATATAGGCGGAAGAAGTACGTCAGGGGGCCACGAGGGGCTCACGAGGGTGGAGGGCGTGCCCAGGGGGGTGGGCGCGCCCCCTGCCTCGTGACCTCCTCGCAGATCCCCCAACGTGCACTCCAAGTCTTCTGGGCTTCTTTCCTTTCAAAAATGAGTTCCGTGAAGTTTCAGGTCAATTGGACTCCGTTTGATTTTCCTTTTCTTCGAAACCCTAAAACAGGGTAAAAACAGAAACTGGCACTGGGCTCTGGGTTAATAGGTTAGTCCCAAAAATGATATAAAAGTGTATAATAAAGCCCATAAACATTCAAAACAGTGGATAATATAGCATGGAGCAATCAAAAATTATAGATACGTTGGAGACGTATCAGCATCCCCAAGCTTAATTCCTGCTCGTCCTCGAGTAGGTAAATGATAAAAACAAAATTTTTGATGCGGAGTGCTTCTTGGCATAATTTCAATGTGATTCTTCTTAATTGTGGTATGAATATTCAGATCCATAAGATTAAAGACAAAAGTTCATATTGACATAAAAATGATAATACTTCAAGCATACTAACTAAGCAATTATGTCTTCTCAAAATAACATGGCCAAAGAAAGCTATCCCTACAAAATCATATAGTCTGGATATGCTCTATCTTCACGACAGAAAATATTTAAATCATGCATAACCCCGATGACAAGCCAAGCAATTGTTTCATACTTTTGATGTTCTCAAACTTTTTCAATCTTCACGCAATACATGAGCGTGAGCCATGGACATAACACTATAGGTGGAATAGAATGGTGGTTGTGGAGAAGACGAAAAGGAGAAGATAGTCTCACATCAACTAGGCGTATCAACGGGCTGTGGAGATGCCCATCAATAGATATCAATGTGAGTGAGTAGGGATTGCCATGCAACGGATGCACTAGAGCTATAAGTATATGAAAGCTCAACAAAAGAAACTAGTGGGTGTGCATCCAACTCGCTTGCTCATGAAGATCTAGGGCATTTTGAGGAGGCCCATCATTGGAATATATAAGCCAAGTTCTATAATGAAAGATTCCCACTAGTGTATGAAAGTGACAACATAGGAGAGTCTCTATCATGAAGATCATGGTGCTACTTTGAAGCACAAGTGTGGTAAAAGGATAGTAACATTGTCCCTTCTCTCTTTTTCTCTCATTTTTCTATTTTTTATTTTTTATTTTTTTTATTTGGGCCTTTTCTCTCTTTTTTTATGGCCTCTTTTCTTTCTCTTTTTTTATTTGGGCTTCTTTGGCCTCTTTTATTTATTTTTCGTCCGGAGTCTCATCCCGACTTGTGGGGGAATCATAGTCTCCATCATCCTTTCCTCACTAGGATAATGCTCTAATAATGATGATCATCACACTTTTATTTTTCTTACAACTCAACAATTACAACTCGATACTTAGAACAAAATATGACTCTATGTGAATGCCTCCGGCGGTGTACCGGGATATGCAATGATGCATGAGTGACATGTATGAAAGAATTATGAATGGTGGCTTTGCCACAAATACGATGTCAACTACATGATCATGCATGGCAATATGACAATGATGAAGCATGTCATAATAAACGGCACGGTGGAAAGTTGCATGGCAATATATCTCGGAATGGCTATGGAAATGCCATGATAGGTAGGTATGGTGGCTGTTTTGAGGAAGGTATATGGTGGGTTTATGGTACCGGCAAAAGTTGCACGGTACTAGAGAGGCTAGCAATGGTGGAAGGGTGAGAGTGCGTATAATCCATGGACTCAACATTAGTCGTAAAGAACTCACATACTTATTGCAAAAATCTATTAGTTATTGAAACAAAGTACTACGCGCATGCTCCTAGGGGATAGATTGGTAGGAAAAGACCATCGCTCGTCCCGACCGCCACTCATAAGGAAGACAATCAATAAATAAATCATGCTCCGACTTCATCACATAGCGGTTCACCATGCGTGCATGCTACGGGAATCACAAACTTCAACACAAGTATTTCTCAGATTCACAACCACTCAACTAGCATGACTCTAATATCACCATCTCCATATCTCAAAACAATTATCAAGTATCAAACTTCTCATAGCTTATACTTTTACCATGCTATCAAGACTCTGAAAATAATCTAAGTGAAGCATGATAGATCAATAGTTTCTATAAAACAAATCCACCACCGTGCTCTAAAAGATATAAGTGAAGTACTAGAGCAAATGACAAACTACTCTGAAAGATGTAAGTGAAGATCAATGAGTAGTCGAATAATTATGCAACTATGTGAAGACTCTCTAACATTTAATAATTTCAGATCTTGGTATTTTATTCAAACATCAAGCAAAGCAAAATAAAATGACATTCTAAGAATGGCAAACATCATGTGAAGAAGCAAAAACTTAGGATCAACCGATACTAACCGATAGTTGTTCAAGAAGAAAGGTGGGATGCCAACCGGGGCATCCCCAAGCTTAGACGCTTGAGACTTCTTGAAATATTATCTTGGGGTGCCTTGGGCATCCCCAAGCTTGAGCTTTTGTGTCTCCTTAATTCCTCTCATATCACGGTCTCCCTAAATCCCAAAAGCTTCATCCACACAAAACTCAACAAGGACTCGTGAGATAAGTTAGTATAAACCGTTGCCAAAACCTTATCATACTATACTATAGCAAATCACTAAAATTATTATTCAACATTGCATACTAAATTCCTCTGCATATTTAATAGTCCTATCCTCAAATAGAATCATTAAAGAAGCAAACATATGCAAACATAACAGCAATCTGCCTAAACTGGATAGTCTGTAAAGAATGCTGCAACATCCATACTTCCCTAACTCCAAAAGTTATGAAATAAAATTCCCACTGTAGTCAATTTATCAGATCTTAATATGAAAAAGGTTTCAACATTTTATCACATTCTGAATTTTCTAGGGAATTATTGCAACAGCGGTAAACTTTCTGTTTTCAAACAGCAACATGTATACTTGTAACGTAGGCATAGTAAAGGCTATCAATGCCACTTTTATTGAAATAAAAGATGCAAAACATTTTTCTAAATAACATCAAGCAAATGCAAACAAAATAAATTGACGCTCCAAGCAAAACACATATCATGTGGTGAATAAAAATAGGGACAATTGCATTTTTACCCCTAATTGGTTCCTACCCACGGGTTTTGCCCTTACTTTTCGAGGTTGCTCAGTTTTGCCCTTACTTGTTCAGTCGAGGTCCCTCGAATGCCCTTTGACCGTTTGACCAAAACTTTGAAAATTCATAACTAATTCATATGAACTCAGAAAAATGCAAATAAGATATCAAAATGTTCAGATAAACATTACCTTTATGTGCATATCATTTGCATTCAGGACAAAAGCACCCTTTAAAGTACCTGAGGTAATTAATGTTATTAACATTATTAAAAATAAAAAGGTATAAACAATATTTTTTTTCATGAATAAAAATTACATGCAAATGTAGGTGATGTTTTCTAAACATCCAGATATCTTATTTGCATTTTTCTGAGTTCGTATCATCTTGTTATGAATGTTCTAACGACTTTGACCATTATTTGGAAACTTCATAAAATTGATACAAACTCATAAAAATGCAAATAAGATATCAGGATGTTTAGGAAACATCACCTACATTTGCTTGTAATTTTTATTCATGAAAAAAATATTGTTTATACCTTTTTATTTTTAATAATGTTAATAACATTAATTACCTTAGGTAATTTAGAGGGTGATTTTGTCCTGAATACAAATGGTATGCACATAAACTTAATGTTTATCTGAACATTTTGATATCTTATTTGCATTTTTCTGAGTTCATATGAATTAGTTATGAATTTTCAAAGTTTTGGTCAAACGGTCAAAGGGCATTCGAGGGACCTCGACGGAAAAAGTAAGGGAAAAACTGTGCACGCTCGAAAAGTAAGGGCAAAACCCATGGGTAGGAAACAAGTAGGCGCAAAAATGCAATTGTCCCATAAAAATATAGCTCCAAGTAAAGTTACCGATGAACGAAGACAAAAGAGGGGATGCCTTCCGGGGCATCCCCAAGCTTACGCTCTTGGTTGTCCTTGAATATTACCTTGGGGTACCTTGGGCATCCCCAATCTTAGGCTCTTACCACTCCTTGTTCCATAGTCCATCGAATCCTTACCCAAAACTTGAAAACTTCACAACACAAAACTTAAAGTAGAAAACTCGTAAACTCTGTTAGTATAAGAAAGTAAATCACCACTTCAAGGTACTGTAATGAACTCATTCTTTATTTATATTGGTGTTAAACCTACTGTATTCCAACTTCTCTATGGTTTATAAACTATTTTACTAGCCATAGATTCATCAAAATAAGCAAACAACACACGAAAAACAGAATCTGTCAAAAACAGAATAGTCTGTAGTAATCTGGATCAAACGTATACTTCTGGAACTCATAAAATTCTCAAATAAATTGCTGGACCTGAGTAATTTATCTATTAATCATCTGAAAAAATAATTAACTAAATATCACTCTCCAAATAAAAATGGCAGCAATTCTTGTTAGGGCTAAAGTTTCTATTTTTTTACAGCATGATCAACAAGACTTTCCCCAAGTCTTCCCAAAGGTTCTACTTGGCACAAACACTAATTAAAAGCATAAAACCACATCTAAACAGAGGCTAGATGAATTATTTATTACTAAACATGAGAAAAAAGCAAGGAACTAAAATAAAATTGGGTTGCCTCCCAACAAGCGCTAACATTTAATGCCCCTAGCTAGGCATGATGATTTCAATCATGCTCATATAAAGGATAAGAATTGAAACATAAAGAGAGCATCGTGAAGAATATTACTAGCACATTTAAGTCTAACATGCTTCCTATGCATAGGGATTTTGTGAGCAAACAACTTATGGGAATAATAATCAACTAGCATAGGAAAGCAAAACAAGCATAACTTCAAAACTTTAAGCACATAGAGAGGAAACTTGATATTATTGCAACTCCTACAAGCATATGTTCCTCCCTCATAATAATTTTCAGTAGCATCATGAACGAATTCAACAATATAACCAGCACCTAAAGCATTCTTTTCATGATCTACAAGCATGCAAAATTTACTACTCTCCCCATAAGCAAAATTCTTCTCATGAATAATAGTGGGAGCAAACTCAACAAAATAACTATCATGTGATTGAAAATTGAAATCAAGATGACAAGTTTCATTGTTATTATTATTCTTTAAAGAATATGTGTCATCACAATAATCATCATAGATAGGAGGCATGCTTTCATCATAATAAATTTGCTCATCAAAACTTGGGGAACAAAAAATATCATCTACATCAAACATAGCTTCAAGCGCTAACCTCCCCGGTAACGGCACCAGAAAAGAGCTTGATGTCTACTACACAACCTTCTTCTTGTAGACGTTGTTGGGCCTCCAAGTGTAGAGGTTTGTAGGACAGTAGCAAATTTCCCTCAAGTGGATGACCTAAGGTTTATCAATCCGTAGGATGCATAGGATGAAGATGATCTCTCTCAAGCAACCCTGCAACCAAATAACAAAGAGTCTCTTGTGTCCCCAACAAACCCAATACAATAGTAAATTGTATCGGTGCACTAGTTCGGCGAAGAGATGGTGATAAAAGTGTTATATGGATAGTAGATAATAGTTTTTGTAATCTGAAAATATAAAAACAGCAAGGTAACTAATGATAAAAGTGAGCGTAAACGGTATTGCAATGCGTGGAAATAAGGCCTAGGGTTCATACTTTCGCTAGTGCAAGTTCCCTCAACAATAATATCATAATTGGATCACATAACTATCCCTCAACATGCAACAAAGAGTCACTCCAAAGTCACTAATAGCGGAGAACGCGTGAAGAGATTATGGTAGGGTACGAAACCACCTCAAAGTTATTCTTTCCAATCAATCCGTTGGGCTATTCCTATAAGTGTCACAAACAACCCTAGAGTTCCTACTAGAATAACACCTTAAGACACAAATCAACCAAAACCCTAATGTCACCTAGATACCCCAATGTCACCTCAAGTATCCGTGGGTATGATTATACGATATGCATCACACAATCTCAGATTCATCTATTCAACCAACACAAAGGACCTCAAAGAGTGCCCCAAAGTTTCTATCGGAGAATCATGACGAAAACGTGTGCCAACCCCTATGCATAGGTTCATGGGCGGAACCCGCAAGTTGATCACCAAAACATACATCAAGTGACTCACGTGGTATCCCATTGTCACCACAGATACGCATGGCAAGACATACATCAAGTGTTCTCAAATCTTTAAAGACTCAATCCGATAAGATTACTTCAAAGGGGAAACTCAATTCATTACAAGAGAGAAGTGGGGGAGGAGAAACATAAGATCCAACTATAATAGCAAAGCTCGCGATACATCAAGATCGTGCCAAATCAATAACACAAGAGAGAGAGAGATCAAATACATAGCTACTGGTACATACCCTCAGCCCCGAGGGAGAACAACTCCCTCCTCATCATGGAGAGCATCGGGATGATGAAGATGGCCACCGAAGAGGGTTTGCCCCCTCCAGCAGGGTGCCGGAATGGGTCTAGATTGGCTTTCGGTGGCTACGGAGACTTCTAGCGGCGAACTCCCGATCTATTGTGCCCTCGGATGTTTTTAGGGTATATGGAGATATATAGGGGAAGAAGTACATCAGGGGGGCCACGAGGGGCTCACGAGGGTGGAGGGCGCGCCCAGGGGGGGTGGGCGCGCCCCCTGCCTCGTGATCTCCTCGTAGATCCCCCGACGTGCACTCCAAGTCTTCTGGGCTTCTTTCCTTCCGAAAATGAGTTCCGTGAAATTTCCAGGTCAATTGGACTCCGTTTGATTTTCCTTTTCTTCGAAACCCTAAAACAGGGTAAAAACAGAAACTGGCACTGGGCTCTGGGTTAATAGGTTAGTTCCAATAATGGTATAAAAGTGTATAATAAAGCCCATAAATTTTCAAAACAGTAGATAATATAGCATGGAGCCATCAAAAATTATAGATACGTTGCAGACGTATCAACTTCCTATGAATTCGAATCTTCGAAAACCCCTTTATGTTGAATTCGACATGTATTCTATTTCGTAGCTAGCAATTTGGAATGTATCCATGCAAGTGACAAATGTATAAAGTGCTTCACACTAACAACATGGAGTGCACTAATTAATGTTTATATATGAATTGCAAAAGCATCCATTGCCTGTATTTCAAACCGCTCTCACTCTATGGATCGATAATATGAAATAAACACATGCACATGCTAGAATTCAATTGTAGTTGAAGAAAGAGCCTACTCCTGGTACTGTATATTAGTGATAGGGGTGTGTACAAAGTACACGTGAATACCAGGCATTGTGCGTGTGTGTATACTATCGACGAACTAGCCCCCAAGCTTGTATAACATACTAAGGGCCTAGGGTTACAAAACATATATAGTCGGCTTATCACCAGTGGGGATAGAGTCCTCCGCGACTCTGGTAGCTTCGTGTTGTACGCCGAGTCCTCCACATGGGTCTTCGTATAACATGTCTCGGTCCAACCTATATGTGGCGCAGGATGGAACCGACCCATGAGTCTTCATGTTGACCCACCACAACTAGAAATGATGTGCCCACCACACCACATACGCAATTGGCCACTAAGAAAATAAGCATATACAATAGTACAACGGTATCTAGCTCACGATACGTCTCCATATTTTGTTGATGACACTGACGGACTTTGCATTTGATGCGTGCTCCATATTTTGTTGACGACACTTACGGTCATTGTATTTGAAGCGAAAGCACAATATGGTCACTGGCCTTCAGAATAAGCTCATCACGGTCACCACATACATTTTGTCGTGCTAACCAACATGTGGTTGGATGGTTAGAGGACAGTGGTTTCTCGAGCCCGCCAAGGTTAAAGTCCCGGTGCTCACATTTATCTTGTGTTAATTTCAGTATTTTCCGGCGACGTACGTTCAGTGGGAGGAGACGTTCCACTCGACTACGAGGCACCTATGGTGACTTCATAAAATCTCAAGATCATATATGCTGGCCCACTCTCTCGAAGGTGCTCATAGGGGTAGGGTTCGCATGTGTGCGCTTATAGCGGTGAGTGCTTGCGCGTATATATGAGCCCTTGCGTATGTACCGTGTTAAACAAATACATATCATGATTATACGGTCACTGCCTCACCCGTACAACTCCGTATTTTGTTGATGACACAATCAATTGACCAGTCAAATGTTCCACGCGGCGCAACTAATGTTCCACCATCGGGGCGCGTAATCATGGGGCCCACCTGTCAGCCTGTATATGAAAGAAAGAAATGGTAGTTTGAGTCTGTACTATGTTAATAAAATAGGAGTACATTTTAGGGTGATCATACTGTCACTGACTCACCATACAGCTCTATAATTTGTTGATAACACGATCAATTGACCAGTCAAATGGTCCACATTCAGCAGCGCACATTACCATAGGGCCCACCCGTCAGCGCGTATATGAAGGACAGAAATGGTAATAAATTAGTGGTCGGTGGGTATTCGAAGTCGTGAGACCTCTGGTTGGCAGTCACCGGCGGTTGGGGGGCATTCATTGGGCGGTGGGGTGGGGATCCCCGGAGAAAAAGCTTGGCGGGGGGGCTAGAGGGATGGCCGGTGCGGCGGCGGACCGACGGTGGGGAGTGGTTTCGGGGAGGGCGGGCCGACCGCGGGCAGCGGGGGCTGGCGGTTCGGCCGGTGGTGGCTGGCGGCTCAGGGGGGTGGAGTTTGATGATAAACTGGAGGCCCTTGATTTCGTATCCAACGGCTGGAAAATCTAATGACCAGAGATGAAAAAGTCAGTCGACTGACGTGTAGCCTCACCCCGCACGTACACATGCATGCACGCAAGACACGCACGCAAGACACACACGCATGTAGGCGTGCAACACTAACGTGTACACACGCACGCATGCTGGCATGCAACACTGACACGTACACATGCACTCACGAACACACGCACGTACGCACCCATGCATGCAACACTGAAACGTACCCTTGCACGCACGCAACACTCGCACGCCTGCATGCACACATCACACGACGCAAGACACACGTTCAACCTATACGTGCATGCACCCTTTATTAAGGTCATGGATTGTTACGGGTATTAATCAATCTTATCTGTGATAAGCAGAACATTGGTGTTTGCAGCGGTCTTTATGAATCACAACGTATCGAACGGGCTATCAACATAGTAGGCTTATCTACATGAAAAAGATGACGTCACACTCAATGAACAATCATCGGTTTATGAAATGCCCGCTTCTGACCGCCCTGGCCCACCAAAGGTTCCTCTGTTGTGCGCTGCCTGCGTTGGGACACTGACATGCAGGCCATGCACCCAAAGAGCCCACACGCCGGCCAAGAATCGCACACCTCCGCCGCTCCCCTATCTCCTCCACCATTTTGTCCACTCTTACAATGGCTTACGAAGAGTAGTTATTCCGCATCCAAGCCGGCTGGGTAGCCCGCCGGATATGAGCTATGTAGATCGCTGATCCACCTCCCTCCCCTCGCCCGACGGAGCCAGTTGCCGCCCCAAGCCGGCGCGCGGTTCAGCAACTCGCCGCTCCAGGCCAGCTCGACGAGGAGCGGCGCACGGGCGTCGTTGTTGCCGTCCACGCCGCCGCCTCGTACCGCGTCTCCCGTTTCTGTGGCCGAGACTCCCATTCCGGCGGTCGCGCCATGCAAGCAGTGACAGAAGCCGGGTGCGCGGAGAGCGACGAGTCGGTGGCCAGCACCTCCGCGTTCGCCGCCATCATCGAGGAGAAGAAGAACATGGGAGGCCGCCACCGCTTGGGTCCCATGAAGGCCACCGCGGAGGCGATGCCGGCATACACAACAGGTGTCTTGCCGGATCCTTTTTTTGCGAGGACCTTCGTCGACCCCGCATGGGCTCCATGGAAGAGGGGAATGTTAGAATGAACTCCAGCCGGTGCCGGCCATGGCGAATTAGTGGCCGGTGATGAACTCGAACCGGTGCCGGCCACCATCATCTTCAGCACCAGCCAATGATATCAGTTGGGCAGTGGGGAAGCGAGCCGTCCTTTGCGCTGAATCATATATCTCCGGGGCTCCCGGCAGTCCGGTGAACGTGCTGCCGGACATGAGGAACACAAATCGATCGGCGGGCGACCATTTAGGCCAGGTATTATATACATGTGATGTCCTGAACTAGCACCGCTTAGTTCATTTGAATGTAATGAAATCAGTCATGTTTGTATGAAAATCCGGTATTTTATATGATTTCCGTCGTTGTTTATATGAAATATCAGTTTGTCAACGTGTTTGCGTGAATTTTGTCTGGTTGGTTGAGTTACTGTCATAATGTGTGCGGCTACGGTTGGATGGCATAATTTGCGGGTCGCCGGTCGGTCTGCGGGCGGCTCGGGCGGCGTTGTGGGACAAAAAAACACAGCTCGTGCGAGCTCGTCTCCAACGTGCGCGCTGGAGGATGCATGGCAGCATGAACACCCGAGCCATTCCTCGTTCATTGGTGGCAAAGGCACCGGTGGACAAAAGGGTCGCCAATATTTTGGCTACCCCGGGCAAGATCCAAATAGCCCCTCCCAATAGATTCAAATCCCTCGTTCGCCGTGGAATTTTTCCATGTGTTGTTTTCATGGACTAGCAAGATGCCCGTGCATTGCACGGAACATCAATATGCATTTTTTTACAAACTCCCGCATGCATGCAAGGGATAATTAATGTCTTCCTTTGCTAGTACCACGAGGCAAACACCATTAATATTGCATCAATTAGTGTTAGTGGCTTTGTATATCTGCAAATTGTAATTTTTATAGTGGCCCCTTGTATAAAAAAATGGAGGGAGAAAGATGAGAGATAAGGTGAGGAGGAGTGGGGCGTGGTGGTGACGGGTGGTCGGACTGGGCGGAGGCATGGGGATGGACGGCGCATTATGTCTAGGTTTGTATCTCTCTCACACACACCCACGTAGGTGGCGGACATGCACGAAGAGAAGAGGTGCACGCACAGCGCACGTACTCCCGTCTCTTTCCCAACCACACCCGCGCGGGTACACGGTGGAGCTCATTTCTGTACGAAAAAGGCAGCCCACGTCGTAATTTGGCACGTGTACTGGTTGTCCACTTGGTGGAGGGAGGATCGTCTACCACGGGTGAACAAACAAATTGCGACTTGACGCGTTATGTTAAATTAAAAAAAGAGGCAAACCATGTGGGGCCTACCTTAGAGGCAAGGCTCTATACACTGGAGTACTTTTGATGTGTCCCGTCAACTTGCAGAACGAGGAGAAGCTTGCTTAGTACGCCGTCTCCCCCACCCACGGGTGCGGTGGCTCGCAGGATGAGGTGAAGCTTGCTTACTACGCCTTACACCCGCTCCCTCGCCCACGCGCGTGGTGGCTCGCAGCACGAGGAGAAAATTTTACTACTCCCTCCGTTTACTCCTCGTCCCTACTACGTACTTTGGTTAGTACTCCCTCCATTTACTTATACAAGGCCACTATAAAAAAATACATTTTGCATCTATACAAGGCCACAAATAGTAATCGAGACAAAAGTTACTACTCCCTCCTTTCCAGTTTATGGCTCAATTTCAAAATCTCTCCAACCAAGGTAGACAGTGAGTGGTCGAATTAATTTCGTACTTTGCACAAGTAATTACTACGCTCGTTTTTCTCAAGAAGTTATGTTTACCGAGGCATTAATTAGAATGAATGCATGAATGACCACTAAATTTCCATGAACTTGTACATGCATTGGTTAGTTTCCTCTTGACACTGCTTGCGTCGGGTGATCTAACGCACCTCGAAATCCAACATGTAATGGTACTACTACTAGTATAGTAGAATTGAGACTTATCAAACGGAAAAACGAATGTTTTTTAGATGAGCCCTATAAACCCTAGTGGGTACGTACTCCGTCAAAATAGATTTTTCCAAAACTAAGTCGCTCCCTTTCATGAATTCTGTAGTATACTCCTCCGTCGATGCTCCCTTTCATGAATTATGTACTTCTTGTCGCCGACATGTGGGACATATAGCAACCGGGTCGACGTGTCAAGCACCAAATAATAGTGCAGAACAGCAGGGGGATGCACCCCACTCGTACTGGCCCAGTAGTAGTAATGAGCAATGAGACGTCAAATCACAATGCCGCACTTTCCCAGACGGACGAAGCAACCATTATTTCACACTTCGGTTCGCCATCATCTCAAACCGCGTACTAGTATTGCTTCTGCCTCAAGAGGGACACGCGCATCGCCTTGGTACATCATGACACGTGGGGCCGCATGACAGGCCATGCTCCCCCGCCGATCGCTCGGTAAAATCACCTCATTTTTACTATACTTCCTCCGTATCGGTTTACTACATGGCATGCACGTCGTTCTAGGTTGAGAATTTAACTGGCTCTATATGTGATGAACAGTACTCTAGCCTTTTAAAAAATATATACTTTTGTACAGTAGTACTATCGATGGATTGCGCCATGGAGCAAAAATTGAAATTAAAAAAAGGTGGTACATATAGAAAGCGCTCATCGCCAAATTATGCATATAGTACTATTAAAAAAGCTAGTACGTGCTTAATTGGGGTGCTAAATTCTATTAAAGTAATACTAGTAGTATGTACATACTGAAGAGTTAAAGTAACGAGAAGAAACATAACATAGTTCTACTGGGGGCTCAGCACAACACACCCCTCAAATTAAACTAAGCACACCTGAAATTAAACTATGCAACTAATCCGGTAGACACTACATTAGAAGTTTAGAACCACCATGAGCAACGACACTGCCACCTTACTCGGAGTCCTCGTCCACGTCCTCGACTTCGTCCTTGTCCCTATTCCTCTTGTCCGATACTTCTTTGCTTGAACCGCACACTTGGCTATTGCTCTTCATCCAACCCTTGTAGATATTGAAACAAACGTAGCCATCCATTGCAGCGTAATGGATGTGGTCTATATCTAGTACATTCCGCTGCCATGCATGACGATGAAACATGTATGGAGGTTTCTCCAGTTTACCGTACGAAGGATGAACCATGGCTCCTGCCAGGGTCAGCATTGAAGGCTGACGAGAGGGCACCAGCCGATTCTTCTGGAGGTCGAAGGGGTTGCCTACAACGAGGCCTATCCGACCCAAGACTTCTTCGTCGTTCGTAAAGTCTACAGTAATGAATTTCACTGTTTTGTCCTTGAGGAAGTTCTTAAAATCCTGGCACTCAACGTCGGCATGGCATATGTGGTAGACCAAGCAAACGTTATGTACGCAAACCTAGATCACGGCGGGCTTCTTCCTCTCTTCGCCCTTTAGATCCTTCTCTCATCCCAGGACTGTGGTGTACTCAACATCTAGCCCAGCGACCCACTCATCATCTGAGTTTTCGAACATGCGTCTGAAGCGAGAAAGGCATCCTTTCACCGTCGCGGAAGAACGGGTGTAGATGACGTCGAACTCATCGCCGGTGATGGTTCTAACCTTGTACTCACCGCCGATCGTGGAGATTTGGGACGCCATGGATTTGGGAGGAGGGTTAGGATTAGTGGAACTGCCGTAATGTGAATGGACGGGACGACTAGGAGCGAACCGTTGTAGTATTGAAGGACGTGCGGGGACGAGTAGGAGCGAACTGCCAACGTGCGAACGGCAGGGTAGTGGCTTTCCATTCTCCCATGATACGGGCTTCTGAGAGCCCTTGGATCTGAGATCGAATGGTTGCATGGCGTGATTCTAGACCTATGGGTGAATATCCTATCGTGGAGGGTTATTCTGCAGATTTTCAGCAACTTAGCATGCGACTGTTTGATCTCAGATCCAAGGGCTGCCAGCAGCCCGTATCATGGTCGCGCCTACCACGACCGTCGCATCGCTCGCGCAGTCGCGCCGTTGGAGATTTAACACGGTGCGTTAGGCTATCTGATGTTGGCATGTCATACATAGTCATCACTTAGTCACTCATACTACAACAAGGTTGGCTATAAGTGTATTTTTTTACTCCTCTCTATCTCTTTCCTCGTACTCAAGGAAGAAACGGTGCTAAGCGCGTGTATTTATTGCATTTGCCAAGAGTGACCTCTTCCAATAAAATGGTGTTGCTAAGTTTGCTTCATTTAATTAGCTATAGACTCAAAATTGTCTTTTCACCTAGGTACACGCGCTTAGCACCGTTTCTTCCTTGGGTCACCAAACTAGTCTCTCTCTTCTTGATTAACTAGCCACATCAGACTTTATGCCTATGTGGCAAGCTTAAGCACTTGTAGGAGCAAGTAAAAGTAAGTACAATAGTGCGCTTTACATGGCATTTTTGCATATGTGGAGGAAAGAGAGGCAAGGAAAAAGTGGAGAAGTGGGCTCTCATGCAAGAGCCAGCCTCTACTACATGGTGGAGCATTGGGAGAGGCACCTGTATGGAGGTGGTCAGGAATCTGAGAGACTCACGCCGGTCGTAGCGCCGCAGTTAAAATGATAATGGCTAGTCAAATCACGGGGCCCACCTGTCCAGTAGTAACTCGCTGTCAAATCACACAGCCCTACGTTTGCAGCAGCCTACTCCCTCGTCTTCTCGCGTCTCTGTCGAACCGACTAGGCGAAACTGCCCCGCTGCCTACCGCGCAGGAAAAGCCCCGCCCTCGACTTTTAAATACAACTACATCCGCTTAAGAATCCAATGATATACTTTTTGTGACATAGTAACTCATATTTAGTTAGTCAAATGGATGACCTAGAACTACATGCAGGCCCTATAAACCGAGACGCCTAAAAATAAAAAAACCGAGACAGAGAGGGTAGTTCAGCACGTATCTTTTTAGATCAATATAGTTGGGATTCACCAAGGAGCAAAACCAAGTGGTAGGCTGCTCCTGTCGTGTTGGCGTAGCAACTCAAGCAGGGTCAGTCCACACACGAAATGGCGACACACTTAGAAGGACCCCTTTGGCCGACATGTGGCTCATCCACCGTCTTGTTCCACGTGCGATGCACCAAATTATAGTTTGGAGCAGCGGTTGGAATTGGAGGCACCCCGGTCGTAGCGCCGCAGTAGTAGAAAATGAGTGACGAGGGGTCAAATCACAAAGCCCCACCTTTCCCGCATTAAGCTGGACGGATGAAGCAACCATCATTTCACTCTAGGGTGCAAGAGCATAAAGAAAAGAGAAAACAATGATGCGTGCGTCAGCTAACTAGGGCACCCTAGGGTAGGGGTCTCCACTACAGATCCTTTTTTTTGAAAGCGCCTCCACTACAAATGGGCTTCTCCCTCGTCCTCTTAAAGAAAACCGATGATGAGTGCGGCGGAAGGGTTTGTAGGAGTACTACGGCGTGCGGGGCCACGTCGTAGTAAACGGGTTCGAGCCGACGCCTTAAATATGTGTGGGCCGCTTGTACAAAGTTAGTGCAAAGTTGGGTCATCTATTTTGGAACGGAGGGAGTAAATGATAAAGTAAAAAACAAATAATGGCAATTCATTTAGAAAAAAATAATCAATTATGATACAGAAGATTCTAGAACAAAGGAGAACTGCTTGTGTTTTGAGGTTTGTGCATTATGCTTAAGTTCAACCATGGAGTCTTCTAAATTGTACATGTGGCAGATCTGGTGGAATGTTGATGATATCCAACGGCCAGTAGTGCTCGGATTTGCCTATCTCTGCACTGTCAGGTTAGCTTCATCCAGCGACCATCTTTCAAAGTTATTGGCACACTATATAGTTCTTGTGCCATAGTTGCATGTTTTGGAAAAAAGCTACTAGTGGGTTGTACTATCTATTTAGGAATAGAAGATGTATACATGGAAGTTGTAGGGGAAGAGATGACATGGAGCATCTCAATTCCTATGAGTAGGGATTGGAAAAGATATGTCATTTGGTTCACATCATAGGAACTTTTCTATTGAATCTAGAGATGACATGTTTCTCAATTCCTATGAGGAGGGATTAGAAAAGAGATGTAATTTGGTTCATATATCATAGGAACTTTTCTATTGAATATACGCTAATGTTTATTTTCCTTTGAAATTAAGGGAGCATAGGAATCCATTCATATGAACCAAGTGGCTCTAAAGCTATAGAAATGATATCATGTTTATTTCCTTTGAAATGTGGAGTATATGAATCTATTCCTATGAACCAATTGGCTCTAAAGGAAAAAATCCTATAAAAATCATATCATATAGAGTTCCTATAATATTCCTCGACACTAAAGGATGCTTGAAATTGTTGCGGGTGATACGATGGTCTTTCTTTGTAGACTCCTCACCCAACTTTATAGTTACCTCTCGAAGATGAATGAAATGATATATACATGGTATTCTACATGTGCAATTTGGTACACGAAAACTCGGTAAAAGTTTGCGAGGTTCAAATTTTCAATAAAGCTATATGCACTGCATTTCGGAACGGAGGGAGCATACGACAGTTGCTAAGACTCACGTGGAAGATTTGTGTGTAGGAGGAGTGGCTGTTCTGTTAAATGACATGGCAAAACTAACACTGTCGGATGCCGATCTAACGGTCCTTACGGTGTTCGTCAGGAAAAGGCTTGTGGCGAACGTTTGTCGGATAATGATTTACGGACACATGCATTGCATTAATACGTGCCTCCCTCTCTCTCACGCACACGCACCCTCACGAGTCACGACTCTCCCGAGTCCTCTCGCAGACTCGCACGCCGCACCCATCGTCTATCTGCAGGTAGACGTCACGCACATATGTGCTCTTCCCACCCTACCCTCAGAACTTCTAAAAAACAAAAGACGGCGCACATATTTTATTTTAGCTCACACGTCACACACTTGTACTATTACTCTTGCGGCGAACGTTCTTTGGGCATAGTATATTGTACTCTCACGAAGAGAAGCGGTGCACGCACGCACTAGTTCTCTCACACACTCGCGGGTACACGTAGGAGCACATTTTTTGAAGCTGGTACAACAAAATCACTCCACTATATATAAAAGCAGGAGCCTTAGCGCTTGCTTTACTAGGGTTCCTCTCGTTCACTCTCTCATGCTCTCAAAATCTAAGCAACACATAGGTGGCCACACTCTCTCTCAGCTCACGACTGGTCACAAATCCGGCCAGACAACCTCGACCGGGGCAGGGGTGTAGGTGCATCATTCACGCTGTCGTCAGCGGCGAGGGAGGAGACCAACGGCTGCCCGCGCGTCCCAATCAGCGTCCGTGCCGTTCTCTCCGAGAGAGTGCCGGCTCGGGAGGGCCTCCGACCCCTTCTTCCTCCCTGCGGTATTATGGCCAAGATGCGGCCTCCCGACATCGTCTTTGCGACATGCCGACGACCCTCAGGTATATATTCCTTCGAAACCTGCCTTGCTCTACTGCCCAGCTCCCTTCGTGTGGATCCTTTTCTACTTCCATCCGCTGTTCCAAAGCCACCTAGACTTCTACTAAGGCACGTGCTTTGCACGTATGTTCTGTATGATAGATACTCATATACCTTCTTTTTAGAGAGAGAAATGGGTACTCGTATCTTGAGTAGATATCATAGTGTGTTTGTTTGCATGATCTAAGGACTACTCTGAAATAAGAAGCAAATCACTTGCACAAATCAAACTGAGTTCCAAGTAAGAATTTGATTACAAGATAAAAGTTGTAGTTTTATTATATGTTGTTTCCTGGGTTCCACTAATGTATAGTTCCAGAGTTGTTTGACGGTTTACATGCATGTTTATGGACTATTTTGTGCAACTAAATAAGTCATTTAGGTCAGACAGACACTCATGTCCTGTATTAGCTTGAGGTATAGCTTATCTATGACTGAAATAAAATATTATACTTTTTTGCGAATAATAAAAATATTACATTTCTCGATGGAGCAGAATAAAACTTTAGCTAGCATCAGCCACGCAATGTTATGTTATGTGAACAGTGTAAACTTTGCAGTATAGCGGCATCTAAAAATCCATTTTTACAGTAATCTAAAAAATAAGTTAGTAGTAGAGTGTTTATTTCCCAGGTGACAACGGGGAACCAAAATGTGCTAGCTATTTGCCAACTTGTCGTACTTGCATGTGAGGAGGTGGCAACAGTTTCTAGACATTTCTCAACTTCAGTAGGTGCAATCCAGATTCAACGGGGACTTCTTTATTTGTTTACTTGGAGAGCAGAGTCGGCCATGTGCACAAGGAGCGGGAGCGAATCTGGCAGCTCTTAGCCGTCAGATCATGTCATCCTTTGTTTGATGGACGACAGTGATATGCATGAGAGGGGAAATGAACATTGGATTTTGAGCCAATGCTTGTTTGGGCGGGAGAACCGAAGATGGAGTGGTAATTCCAATTTCAAAATTGCCGCATTATAGTAGTAGTAGATAGTAGATTAGAAGTAAAGATATTTCATACAGTTGACTCAAAGCGTCGGTTCAAACACGGAAGAAAGTGGGAAAGCTGTAGCACGAATCTAGGACTTGGTTCTAAGAGGAAACAGGGGAAAGTAGTAATATCTGTCACTGTTTAAATAACCGTATTTCTTATTTGCGCAAACATGGATGTCTGTCTCCATATCGTTTCGGGATGTCTGTCTCCGTATCGTTTCTATCCGCGCAATCAAAAGCACACACCTCAGTTATTATTGCATTTCCATGTTCATGATAATTGTCTATTGTTCATGCTATAATTGTGTTATCCGGAAACCGTGATACATGTGTGAATACATAGACCACAACATGTCCCTAGTAAGCCTCTAGTTGACTAGCTCGTTGATCAATAGATGGTCATGGTTTCCTGATCATGGACATTGGATATCATTGATAACGGGATCACATCATTAGGAGAATGATGTGATGGACAAGACCCAATCCTAAGCATAGCACAAGATCGTGTAGTTCGTCTGCTATAGTTTTTCTAATGTCAAGTATCATTTCCTTAGACCATGAGATTGTGCAACTCCCAGATACCGTAGGAATGCTTTGGGTGTACCAAACGTCACAATGTAACTGGGTGGCAATAAAGGTGCACTACGGTTATCTCCGAAAGTGTCTGTTGGGTTGGCACGAATCGAGACTGGGATTTGTCACTCCGTGTAACGAAGAGGTATCTCTGGGCCCACTCGGTAGGACATCATCATAATGTGCACAATGTGACCAAGGAGTTGATCACGGGATGATGTGTTACGGAACGAGTAAAGAGACTTGCCAGTAACGAGATTGAACAAGGTATCGGGATACCGACGATCGAATCTCGGGAAAGTATCGTACCGATAGATAAAGGGAATTGAATACGGGATTGATTGAATCCTCGACATCGTGGTTCATCCGATGAGATCATCTTGGAGCATGTGGGAGCCAACATGGGTATCCAGATCCCGCTGTTGGTTATTGACCGGAGAGTTGTCTCGGTCATGTCTACATGTCTCCCGAACCCGTAGGGTCTACACACTTAAGGTTCGGTGACGCTAGAGTTGTAGAGATATTAGTATGCGGTTAACCGAAAGTTGTTCGGAGTCCCGGATGAGGTCCCGGACGTCACGAGGAGTTCCGGAATGGTCCGGAGGTAAAGATTTATATATATGAAGTCCAGTTTCGGCCACCGGGAGAGTTTCGGGAGTCATCGGTATTGTACCGGGACCACCAGAAGGGTCTCGGGGGTCTATCGGGTGGGGCCACCTGTCCCGGAGGGCCCCATGGGCTGAAGGGGCCTGGGAACCAGCCCCTGGTGGGCTGGTGCGCCCCCCTTGGGCCTCCCATGCGCCTAGGGTTGGAAACCCTAAGGGGTGGGGGCGCCTCCACTTGGCTTGGAGGCCAAGCCACCCCTAGGGCTGCCGCCCCCCTCCCTAGATGGGATCTACAAGGGGCCGGCGCCCCCCTACACTACAAGGATCCGGGTCTATTGCAACAAAATCGTTCGTCGCAATACATGTCGATTCGTGGCGATAAGTACCTATTGCCACGAAACACCATTCGTTGGCAGCCGTTGCGACTGGACACATGGTAATAGGTTAATGCCACAAAAAAGCAACCGCAGCAATAAAGTGTGCTATTGCAACAACCATACACATGATATGTAGATTCGTAAAATTCATAATTCTCATAGCAAATATTCATCAAATGAAACTCAAATGTAATTTAGCCATCCTAATTACGTGCCAAGACTAAACTGTCTATGATCTTGAGCCCAGTGAAGCTAGTTCTTTGGATCCTGCAATCAAGAAATAAAAATAATAGTTCTAGTTAATGAGTCCAACATAGCATACGCCATACAATTATTCCATCCCCATTGTTAAAAAGAACTTTCGCCAGACTAACTGGAGTAATACTGTGTCAGCAAGCATGTAATTGAGGGATCAGAACAGTTTACCATTGTAAATGTCTAAAGCATATGCACAAGTACATATACTAAAAGCTTCCGGTGTTGATTTAAGTTGTGACTCCATCTATAGTTTCAGTTAAGTTCATGTCGCTAGCTAGCACATATTCATTTTTTTGAAGTTGTGACTCGATGCAGCAACAACGCATGGTGAAAGAGAACAAGCAGCTAGCTAATTATGAAGGCCAATGACATGCTCACTTGAAAGTGGACCATGAGTGTCAGTTTCTTTGTTTTCAACCTCTTGACATGCCTTGTCCTTAAAACGGAAAGAACAATTATAGCTGCCGCATCAATATTGACACTATAAAAGATGAAACAAGAATAACATGATCAAACACATTAATAATCCCAGCTGATGTAGAAGCATGCCAAATGCACATCATTGAATAACTATAGAATAACCAAAAGTCAGTGTACTCACATAGACATCCTGGGACTCTGTGTTAGACCATGTTCCATTCTTAGTGTGGGTGAGTTCCCACAGAGCATTCCAATCTGGCTCTTCTCCAATTTCCAAGTTTCTCTGCAAGTAATATAGCAATGAGATGTTTGAAACATGAAACCATAGTTAGCAGCGAGGCATACATATTTACTTACACTCATACCTTCTCAAAACTTAGTTGCAAGTAAGATTTTGATCCAATTCTGTGTTTTGTCTTCTGTTTCTTACGATTATCGGTGTTCTTTCGGCTGCGTTCCTATCAATTCATCGAAACCAAATGTAACTAGTCAGAAAAGCAATTTCATCTTAACACATAGTAGACAAAGAGTGATCTTAGAGATAACCTGAAATTATGAATCAGTGACAAAGTACTCAATCATCCATTCCCACTCTTCTGGTTGTAAATCTTCCGGTAGATTAGCCAATCTAGCTGCATCTGTTTTGTATGCCTTGTAAGTGGAGCTTAGAGTTGATCGCCAGCTGCTATATCGCCCTTTCGCAATTTTGAGAACGTTTTCTTTTGTTTCTGGTGTATCTTCTAGGTCCCATCTGTCCTGTAAAGCACACAACAAATGAATATACATAAGCAGTGCATTATCCATGGTAAAAAAAGATAACACATGTGAAAAAGGTTGTATGCACTATGATATGAGCAACAATGAGTCGACGGATCCGACCATGTCCTCACTCCAATGAGCAGTCTTCAAGGTTTAGCAATTTAACCCATACCAGGATTTTTTGCATTATAACAAATGCTAGAGAAAACTTAAATGACAAACACTTTACCAGATCTGGTTTGTGTATGTTGTTATACTTTCCATCCTTGTTAAGACAACATAGCCTTTCCTTCCTGCACACAAAATCAATCAAGGGACTTAGCATTAACAAAGCATTGCTGTTGTGCACCATTCAGATAGGTGATTATGAAGTAAGGACGTTGTGTACCATGAGCATCCTTCGTAGAATTCATCATTGTGCCCTGGTGTAGGTAATATCAGAATCTGAGTCAATTTAAGAAGAAACACAATACGTAAAGTGGGCATAAAATCAAATCAGTTTAACAAAAAAACAAAGAAAAAAAAACTATGTTGGGAACCTCCAATGAAATAACTACAAGGCCCCGTCTCACGCACGTCTCCTCCTCTCTTCTCTCTGTTCTCTTTCTCTTCTGGAGAAGATCCATTTATCTCTACATGATCCAATCGCACTACCAAAGGTCCTGATTGTACCACACTGGGTCAATTCCTTCTCACTTTTCTCTCAAGTTTCTCACATCTCTCCTCTGCTTCTTTGAGTCCAATTGTTTTGGGTGAACAATTCTTATTAGCAATAAAAAATAACACATGGGAAAGTCTTATGTATTAGGAGTAAAACCAAAGTGCACGACTCTCATAGACAGCTTCCTGAACAACAACTTTTATCTTTACCTCCTCCTCTCTTGTGCACATACTCTGGTTTCTCAATCCAGAATGGATTTCACAGAACCTTAAGTATTTTTTTGCCAATAATTATAGGAGTACCACTGGCTTTGGTTTCGCCATTGACAGAAACACATATATTTTTCAATAATATGTCACAAATAGTAAGCAAAATTTAGTTAAATGTAAAATCAAGAACTATGAAAGGGATAACGATTAAAGAGCACCTGCTTAAGATGCTTGCAGAATTAATGTGGTACGTAATCTATTCAGTTACTGATAGGAAACCTAGATACCCATAAATGATTCACTTTTTGCTGCTCATAGTGTGTTTTGCTTTGTCACTCGAACTCAAGAAACATGAATGTGAGACAAGCAAGCTAAATACAACAGCAAAAGTTGAACCAGATTTTACAGATAAACGACGCAGGTATGTTCAGGGGGCCCATCATGTAGGCAGCTGCTACAATGCTAGATAAGTAGGACTAGGATACAACAAAATCAAATCACAGCACCATTCTGAATAATAGTCAATTTGCAGAATGAGTTTGTCTACCATCTGATTCCATACACCCCAGCTTCAAAAAGACATTTATAAGTGATGATCATTTAGCAGGAAATGTAATTTTCTCTCTTAGCTAGTCTTATTGCACATACAGAGTTGAATCATGATCAAATATATTACTCACAGCTTGATACTCACAGAAACACTTTTAAGAGATTCAGATAGCTCACTGAAACTAGGAAATCTACAGAAGAAACCTATATATTATGGAGTTCAGTCTTTCTCCACGACTACTGTATCTACATTACAGTTTATGCAAATTTGCATCTCTGGTATATGAAGTTCTAAATATGAAAAGGTCGTAAAGAAAAATCACAGGCATGAACAAATATAACTGGATATGTAGCCAGCACATGGAAATTTTTGCATCCTACCAGTTAAGATCTGGAGGAGGGGCTAGGTAACTGGAGTCAACCGGGACAGGCATCGCCTATGTTGGAAGAAGAACGGCGGGCGGCTCCTTAGCAGCAGTTGGGCCGCGGATCCTCAGGCGGACAGTCCTGCTGCTTCCCGGCGCGGGGGGATCCTTGGTGTCGGATGGCGCTGCTGCTCGTCGGTGGTGGACGATCCTCCTTCTTCGCGGACGGCGCTTCTGCTACTGCGGGCTAAGCGAAGGGAGACCGAGGGTCGGTGGTGGTGCGAGGGGACCGGCGGGCGGGTTGTGCCGGCGGTACGCAGGTCGGGGGTGGCGGCGCGCAGTTCGGGTGGAGGTACAGAGCAGGGTTAGGTTTACATGTGTGTTGTGCGCGGGCGGCGCGTGAAAGAGAGAGGGAGAGCTGAGATTGATAGGCCTTTAGTGTGGAATTTGGGCTTTCACGTAGCGCGCCCATCGCGGGAAAATTTGGTTCGTGGTGGTATATATACATCCTATATGATGATTGTTTTTTAATAAAAAAAGTCAAAATAGTTCAGAAGTTTTTTAAATAAACTTGACTTACTTTTGCACTAGTATAAAATTTTCTCAGAAAAAATAACCAATGTTGACTTCATAGTGAAAAAGACAAAATTTATTTGCTATTATACGTCACTATTCGCATTATATTGGCCAAAATTTTGTCTTTTTTGAACAGAAGTCAAAGAGGGATTTCTTTTTGTGAAAAATTTCTCACAAGTACAATGTAAGGTTAAGTTTATTTCAAAAATATTTTCAGATTTTTTTAATTTTTCTATTGAATTACTAAAAAAAATCCATATAGGGTGTATATGTCCCCATATACCAAAAGTTTCCCTCCGCCTACCGCCCCCTTTCGGCGCCATAATTTTTGCGTGGGCCCAACCAAACAATCGCCGATACTTTTTTTGCTCCTATGAATCAACGACACATAGTCTATCAGCGAAGGTTGTAACTGCCGACAGAAATTAGGTCGGTGCTCTGTTGAAGCTTTGGCGACAGATGATGTGTCATAAGACTGCATAATAGTGATAATCTGTGTCTCAGAATAGATTGGGACAAAAAGGGTGTCTGCGTTGTACACTTATACCAACAGATGTATGTCGTTATCATTTTTTCCTTTCTGACCGGTTTTCCTATTTCTTCTTCGGGTTTTTTTCCTTTTTTCCGTTTTCTGTTTTTTTCTTCCTTCTTTTCATTTTTTCTGTTTTGTGTTTGTTTTTTCATTTTTTCGTTTCTTCTGAAAATTGTTCCGAAAGTTAAAAAAATCGAGTTTCTACAAAACATTTGAAATTTTAAAAAATTTCGTGTTTAAAAAATTGATAATAAATTCAAAAACAATTCGGGCATTTCAAATATTGTTCTTGTTTTACAAAAATTGTTTGGAATATTTTTGTTCACATTTTTCACATTCTTTACAAAATGTTCCTGTTTTCAAAAATAGTTCACAGATTCCAAAAATTGTTCATGTTTTCATTTTTTCACGAGTTTTAAAAAATGTTCCAGTTTCAAAAAAATTTGACAAGTTTTTATAAAATCGTGTTTGCAAATTTTGTTCAGGAATTTCAAAATATGTTCACATTAGTTTTGTTTTGAAATTTTAAAATGTTCTCATTTCAAAAAAACTGTTGAAGATTAAAAACAATTCTTGTTTTTCAAAAATGTAATAGCTTTTTAAAACTCATTCACAAATTTGGAAAGTGTTTGCGTTTCACAGAACATTCCGTTTTTTGGAAAAATATTGCTTTCGAAATTCCTAAGCTAATTCGGATATGCGCAGCGTGTTCGGTTCTTGACATTTGATGGTGCTCATTAATCAGATACAACTGATGGTTCAGCTGGTAGGAACACATTCTGTATAGCAGTGCATCATGTGATCGAATCCCTGCAACTGCATATAGTTTTTTTAGCTACAGTGCATGTTCAATTTTCGGTTGCTGTCTTCATGGGCTGGCCCTGTCTAAGCCCCGCCTATGCAAAATGTCAGCAACTTGACGCAGAGCGCGTCACATAGAAGGTCCCCTATAAGACCTCCCCGTAAACCGCCCAGGCGAAAGCGTCCACATTTATTTTGTTAGTGCGCGATGGCCGGCCCCACTTGTCATTGCCCCTGGAGGTCACCGTGGATGCCACCCGTGCCAGTCAGCCCCAGCGAGGCCTCAGGCCCGCAGGTCGGCGGCAAGTCTGTCAGATTCAGCTCCAGATCTGGATCTGGCAATTTTCATACCAGGGACCCTCTATTTTTGATTTCCATCTGGCAAGTCCCTGTTTTGGTAGAAAACACCCTAGTTTCAAAATGGCAACAACTTGGCAATTTCAAATTCAAATTTAACAAATTAAATATGTATTCCTATCAAGAAAGTGTGTTCTATCCATTTATAACTTTTTCCATTGTTTTGGTTAGTTGAAATTGGTGCAATTAAAATATATTTTAATTACTCCTTAAAGCTTGCAAAAACCATAATTTAATATCTATAAATTCGAATAATATATTTTTCCACTGTTCTACTTGTAACTAATGCAACATCACACCGATGTTGCAATATCTTTCTGAATATTACCACAAATAGTTATTCTGTTGAAATACCTAGTCTCTATTACAACAAAATGGTTGCCTCGCGCAACAGAATTTGTTTGTCGCAATATCGCTACCATATTGCGACGCTCATGCAGTTTGTTGCAATATTTAGACACTTTTTGCAACAATATTTGTAACTAATGCAACGTCACGCCGATGTTGCAATATCTTTCTGAATATTGCCACGAATAGTTACGCTGTTGAAATACCTAGTCTCTATTACAACAAAATGACTGCCCTCACGCAACGGAATTTGTTTGTCGCAATACCTCTACCATATTGCAACGCTGATACAGTTTGTTGCAATATGAGGCCTCTATTGCAACAAAGTTAGTATTTATCGCGACCAAACTAAGTTATGGCAATATGTGTAGCCTATTACCACAACCGGAGAATTTGTGGTAATATTGCGCTTTATTGCAACAAAACGTAGTTGTAGCAATAAATTTTGTTGCAATAGACCGGAATACTTGTAGTGCTAGGCCCCTATATATAGTGGAGGGGAGGGAGGGTAGCCGCACCTGAAGCCCTGGTGCCTCCCTCCCTCCCGTGACACCTCTTCCTCCCCGCTTGTGCTTGGCGAAGCCCTGCTGGGATCCCGCTACTTCCACCACCACGCCGTCGTGCTGCTGGATCTCCATCAACTTATCCTCCCCCCTTGCTGGATCAAGAAGGAGGATACGTCTCCGCTCCGTACGTGTGTCGAACGCGGAGGTGCCGTCCGTTCGGCGCTAGGATCATCGGTGATTTGGATCACGAAGAGTACGACTCCATCAACCCCGTTCTCTTGAACGCTTCTGCTTAGCGATCTTCAAGGGAATGAAGATGCACTCCCTCTCTCTCATTGCTAGATGACTCCATATATTGATCTTGGTTGCGTAGAAAATTTTAAATTTCTGCTACTATCCCCAACAATTAGTAATATCTGTCACTGTTTAATTAACCGTATTTCTTATTTGCGCAAACAGGGATGTCTGTCTCCATATCGTTTCGGGATGTCTGTCTCCGTATCGTTTCTATCCGCGCAATCAAAAGCCCACACCTCAGTTTTAGTACAAATGCGCAAAATGAGATGGCTATCCCTCGCTGCCGTCGTCTAACCTCCCGTCTTCAAGGTATCCCTACATTGGTAGTAACTAAGGTAGAATGACCAACGCAATCCAAAAGAAGCCGATTCGTACGTTTTACTTCCTGATTGCAGTGCAGGGACGAGCGAAAACAACTGCATCCTAGTCCGGAATGCACTTTCTACCAGTTCATCCATGGACCAAGGACTAGCTTGCACGGCTGCACGGCGGTTTTTTGGACAGGTGCGCGGACAAGAGGCATTGTGGTCTGCTTATTTCTGCAAATAGCGGTGCTTAAATTTAGTGGAATACACAAGCATTTCAGCTGGTCAGTACACTGCATGGTTCAGTTCAACATTCCAGCTGAGACCACAATTATAATTGGTTATTCTGGAATGAGAGAACCTAACCCTGAGTGGTGGCAACAAGAAAAAACCAGAGTGAACTCCAGGAAATTTAAGCCTGCCGGGAGGCCCTTTGCTCAGAGAGAAGCCTTGCTTGTTTTTTCCTGATTTGTAAACCTTCTCACAACTTTGTCTTTTACTGTGAACTAGTATATGCTTGTTATGTTCTATGAATCATTTAGATGTATAAAATTGCTTAACTTATGCTTTTCAAGTTTTTTATGAAGACGAGTTTAATGTGAGTGTTCCACATGAGCGCTGGACTAGCGTGTGAACATTTGGAATTTATTACATTGTGGCCTCAATTAACTGCATGAACCACTATAACAAGATACATAGATGCTTATATGTCAGACAGCAGATTGTTGATTCTGAGCTGGTCGATAGCCTAGTGTTGAAGCGAGTTGAGCCAATGTGCCGTGTTTTGCACAACTGCTTACAAGTGGGATAGCACCAACAGTGTTTACAAGTACTTATGTATACGTCGGCGCACGGTTCTCGAACGAGTGCTCTATTTCATCAAAACACACACTGCTCGTATGATAAACCGTGACAACTTATGTCTTACCATGCCATATTCATGAAAAAACTAGTGAGGACGCATCTGTTTCGGCAACAATTACGATGGTTCTCACATGATTCACGGGCACACAAAAGTAGCAGCAGTTCCCATAGATGTATTCAAACAGAGTAATAGCCCCAGAGGGGTCGATAACATGCAAGGTTCGGATAATTAGACACAATCCAAACTACTATTAAACACTAGTTGTGACAACTATTTCATGCCTCGATC
Organism: Triticum urartu; assembly: GCF_056163025.1. NCBI lineage: Eukaryota > Viridiplantae > Streptophyta > Magnoliopsida > Poales > Poaceae > Triticum > Triticum urartu. Next base: position 21,601,849 of record NC_141875.1, read on the forward strand.
TAATTTGGGCTGGACACAGGACAGACCTTGCCATGAACATCATCGAGGACGTCCCGCAGCAGCTCAATCCTGTGAACCTTCATGAAGACAACCTTGTGGCCTTGCCACTGATAAACTTGTTTGTGGAGGCATGCCATGGCATCTTCCTACGTAAGCTTGACAAGAACAGTATTCCTCACAAACGAAGGAGTAGCTTTGAACTTCTTGTGCTTCAGTACACCCTGGACAACACGCTTGACAACAGTGAGGCTGGAATACAACTCTTCATTGGTATAACCGCAAATGGCTTCCAGGATCCAACAACCTAAGAACTTTGTTTTCCCAGTGCGTATATTCAGGTCGTCCGCCTCATAGCGAGTGACATGTACAACCAGACAATCCTTGTCTGCATCAGGGCTCTAGTTGGAACAGAAACAAATTCTGAATTACTTTTCAGTATAAGAAACACAAGTTATTTAAACCACTATGTATACCATGGCATCGAAGCTAATAAAATTTTGCATTATTAATCACCACATACTTCCTTTTCTAAAAAAAATCACCACATACTTAGATGAAAAACCACAATCGAGATCGGCAAAGAAGGAAATCACGTTGGGCAGCTCAGCGGGGGGGACACATCCTCGAAGGGGGGAAACTGCTCCTGCAGTGCCACGGGGGCTGTAACCTCAAACGGGGCGTTGACCATCTCAGTATCTAGGGTTGCCTCGGTGGTTGCCTCCATCTTCTTGGAGCTCTCTGTCTCGTGGGGATCAGCCTCCCGCGTCTGCTCCAATATCTGCAGATCTTTGCCTGGTTCTCCTTGGTCCATCATGAAACTGACGAATACTAGGAGTCCACTGAAAGGAAAACACAATCGCAATGACAATGAAACAAAAAAGAGAGTGAGGATCAGTTACTGCTTTGCAAAAGTTCTTTTTTTCCTCTGAACGAAAATATACCAACATCACGGATCCGCTTACCTTCCCTTCGTTCGGAGAGAAGAACAGTGGCAGATGCAAGTGTTGCCTTTCTTGAAGACGGTGACGGAGAAGGGGATTCAGCGAAGAGTGAAATGATGGTTGCTTCATCCGTCAAACTTAGACTGTGGGGAGGTGGGGTTTTGTGATACGACGGCTCGTTACTGCCGCGCTACGACCGGGGTGACTATCCGCCAGCATACTGCCTTCTAGTTTGGTGGATGGCATTTGGGCCCGCGCGCTGCATGGCCCGCATGTCGGTGAACAAAAGTATAACGGCATTCAGTAGAGGGAGATGTTTCAATGACCTAGGAGGAGCCAGAAGAGGTAGAGTGTCTCCACTGTACTAGTAGTAATTGTTTTTCTGGGTAGCTGTAGAGTGTCTCCACTGTACTAGTAGTAATTGTTTCTCGGGTCCCAAGACAAAATAGCCCATCCACACTAGTAAATAGTAAAATCAATTCAAAAGCCCATATATTTACTGAATGAGAGGCGCTACCCACCCACCTCACGTCAGCTCCCTCCACTCGTACCCCCAAATTCCTCACCTCGCTCCTACAGAAAACCCCAGCTCCCCTTCTTCCTCACTCCTACAGAAAACCCCTAGCTCCCCTTCTTCTTCGCTCGCACTACAACTAGGCTCGTCATTCGTTACTCTGCTCAAATCCGTGAGCGCGATGCGACGCCCTCGAGGAAAATGGAGTCGGCTGACCCCAGCGCCAAGAAGATGAGGCTCCCGCCAGCGGCGACGCCTGTTGTAGATCCCGCACCCAGCAACGCAGGGAGAAGCGGCGACCCCGCCCCCACCGGATCACAGGAACCCATAGAATCTCAGGTGGACCGCATCAGCGATCTCCCGGATGCCATCCTTGGGGAGATCATCTCGCTTCTCCCCACCAAGGATTGCTACCGCACCCAAGTCCTCTCAATTCAGTGGCGCCCTCTATGGCGAGCCGTTCCCCTTAATCTTGACTGTCGTTAGCTATCTCTCTTCAATGATTTTGAAATCCCCAGAGCCATCATCTCCTCCCACCAGGGCTCCGTTCAAAGCCTCTGCATCCCGTCATGCTACCTGAGCAAGCATACCATGCCCTGCACGGTGGACGCCTGGCTGGAATCCCCTGAATTCATAGAACTACAGCTGCTTGAGTTCTACTATTCCCCTGGAATCACATACCACATACCGAACGCCATGAACTTGTGCCCTCAGCATCGATCTCCATCTCGGGGTTTTCGTCCTCTCTCCACACCGCCACCTTTGCGCAGTGCTACCTACCAGACAATCTTGTACTAAACCTTCGACTCCCATTACTCAAGAAACTTTCACTTGTGCGAGTTCGTATATCGGAGGCCTCATTGCACAGCATCATCCACTCCAGTTGCCCTGCGCTAGAGTGCTTGGTGCTTGTTTTCACAGTTAGAATCGGTTGTCTCCAAATAATGTCGCCTAACCTTGTAAGAATTGGAATTTCTTTTGACGGAATGCAGCTCATCATCCAAGATGCGCCTTCACTTCAAAGGTTGATCCTTAATTCTAGTTATTCACCGTTGCAAATAACCGTCCTCTCTGCGCCTAAACTGGAGACCTTGGGTGTAATACATGATCTCTGTGCTCATTTCAATATGGTGTTTGGCTCCACAGTTCTTCGGGTACTTTATATTATCATCTACACTTGTAACCATAAGCTGCATTTTAAATTTCTGCGCATAATTTATATATCATCTTAGAGTACACATTTTGTACCAATATTATGTTCTATGCTCAATGAAGAGTTTCTCCATGGATGGCCTATCAATGGTGCTGGATTCTGTCAAGATCTTATATATCCAAATGAATAGTTTTGATCTAAACAAGATTATTGTCTTGCTACAATGCTTTCCATGTCTGGAGAAGTTGTATATAATTAAAGGTGATAATTTCACGCACATTGGAAGCCCGCATATAGTGTACTAGAATTAACCGTTCAGCTGTTGCTCTTTCGACACTCTTCTTTTAGACCTTAACTGTTTTCAATCTTCATGTCTATTTAGGCAAAAGGACGGGGTAAGAAAGTTATGACCAATCAGTGGATTTGTAAGCATCGGGATTTTCTCACTTCTCATGAGGTTCGATTGAAGACAATAACGCTAGAACGATATGTAGCCAACCGTGAAAACACAACATTTGTCACATTCTTCCTACTGAATGCGAGGTTACTATTGTCCATCAGGCTTAAGTTTATCAGCAACATGGTTTTGACGGATGGGTATGTCGAAGAGCAAAAAAAGGAGTTTCAGGTGGGCAAAAGAGCTTCTGAACGTGACGGGCTTCTATTTACAACATATTGTGGTCATAATCCAGTAAATTTTACAACCCAGGATGTTCATTCTATGGACCTGACCGATCCATTTGACTGTGACTGCCGAAAACAGTGCTAGAATTAGATGTTTTTGCCCTTTTCAATCTGGTTTCTTTGTAAACCTAATGAACAATTAACCCTCGTGCTTTTGTACAGTTTGTAAGCTAGAGTTAGATGTTCCTTCCCTTTTCAACTCGGCTGTTACTATCATATTTTCTTTGAAACAAGGCAAATGGCTTGCCATTCATTTAATTTAGAGTGAAATATTGTAACAAATCCAAACCAAGGGAAATAACATCACTCTCGCCGGCTGCTTGAGCTCACTTTGCATTACAGAAGCCAAGTGATTAGCCCCCACCAGCACCCACAAACTTATTTCGAACTAGCACATCAAATGGGCTGTAAATTTTCATAGGAAAGGCTGCATGACCCATGATCGTGACAGATTTGGATTCTGACATTTGGGACCCGCGAGGAAATAGCCTCTCCAAGGTGGTGTCGACTTACTAGCCAGTCAACAAACGATTCTGCCTACCAGCCGTTGGATTGACATCCAACATCTGTCGTGTATCTTCTATCTCTTGTCTTCTTCTTCCTCCAATCGCCCAAACCAAACCACCTCGTCGGCTCCACCTGCTCCCGCCTCCCATGGCTGGCTGCGCCTCCGCCGCCCTACCGTACGTACCCTCCAACGTTGGCCAGTCCCTCCCTCTATTCCCCCACACGTCCTGTTATTATCCGGCGACGTCAGCCCCAACACGCACCCGCGCCCGAACCAGTCAACCCTCGTACTCCCCTCCGCCTGCGACTGGACCGGCGCATCTTCAACGGCTCCTGTTCGTTCCGTCCGAGGAATCGCCGTCGTCCTCCGCCTTGCGGCCTTGGTTCGCTCGCCGTGCGCGGTGCGCTGCCCTGTGTTGTCAACGTCGTCAACAACCGAGAGGAACAAGGAGATGACTGTACGTGGAGAGGATGACAGTAGGGACCCACCAGCGCCATGGCGGTACGCAAGCAAGTGCCTCTATAGTACAAGCCCAAAATATGGTTCCTCCTAATGGTTGGACATCTGGGGCCGACGCCATTGTCAACGTAGTCAATAAACGAGAGAATTACACTACGAGCGGCTGACACCAGGGACCCAGCAAGTCGCGCAGTTTTTTTGAGGAACAAGCAGTTGTTATTTATACTAGTTTTAGCGACGGATCAGGGTAACAACGGGGCTGTGCGGGGGCTGTGGCCCGTCTAGCCAGGGTTTTATTTATGTTTACCACATCATGAGCCCAGTTGTGTTTTTTTCTTACTGAAAATGGCTAGCCCAGTTCTATTTTTTTTAAGAAATACCCAAACAAGGCCTACTTGCTTTATCGGCCCTGCTGGGCTGTAAATCTTTCAAGATGAGTAGAGTTTCATTCGGTTTGCCCAGAAATGGGCTGTACATTTTTAAAACACATCAAACCGGGAATTAGTTTCAATTTGTTTTCATTAGAAGATCTTAAATTCCATTGATTTTTATGCATGGACAATTATTTGGATTTTATATTTATATAAATTATTTTTCAAAATAGTTTGAATGTGAATCGATATTTTTGGATTAAAAACAGTTGACCGCATCGAAATATGCAAAATTTCGTATACTTTTTAAACGTGGCCACAATATGGGGTGTGATGCTAACAAAAAGAAGATGGGGTCCAAAAAAATTCTTAAGAATTAGCAAATGGGATGTGCATTATTAGAAATAATGGCAGATGGGCTGTATGCTGTTTTCCACAGATTTGAGGCTGACTTGTGCGCCTACTACAGGTTGACGCGTATGCTTTCATAAAAAAAGGTTGACGCACACGCAACGCCCTGTCAACTTAGTCAATACACGAGAGCAGTGACTGTTGGATGTCCATCCAACGGCTGTCGTGCTTCTTCAATCTCTGCTCTTCATGCTCAAGCCGCTCAAACAAGCGCCGGCGGGACTGCCTGCTCCCTCCTCCCGCGGCCGGCTATGCTGCCACGCAGGCCTCACGGCCCCACCGTACTCCCATCGCTGGCCTAGCCATCCCTCTACTCACCCACACATGCTGTTATTCTCCGGTGATGGCAGACGAACCATAAACCCTCGTACTCCTCCGCGTGGGAAACAACTGCCGAGTATTCCCTGACTCCATGTCATTCCCTTCCTAGGCCTCGCCATCGTCCACCGCCCTGGTGCTCTCGGCGCGGCCTGGTCAACATGGTCAATGAACGACATCCATCGGAAGTGTACTGTACGTGGAGAGGCTGACAGCTGGGTCCACGGCTACACGTAAGGAAATGCCTCCTTATTACGCGCAAAATAATGATTCCTCCACCTGACAGCTAGGACCCACAAGAAGGGCCTCTGTATTTTGCGAAAAAACGTTCCCCCCGCTGACAGGTCAGACCCACCAGCTATATCTTTGCACGCAAGGAAGTGCCTCCTTATTACGCCCAAAAAATGAATACCCCCTTGCTAGCTGGGACCCACCATATTGTTGGGCTGACTTGTGGGCCTACTAAGTTGACAGGGACGGAGAGCTTTGTCAACTTAGACAATACTCCAGTGACCGTATGATGTTCATCCAATGGCCATAGTGCTTCTTAAACCTCTGGTCTTCTTGCTCCAGCCACCCAAAGCAGCGCCGGTCGTGCCGCCTGCTCCTGCCTCCCGTGGCCGGCTGTGCTACCGCGGAGGCCTCACTGCCCCCATACTACTCCCACCACTGGCCAGGCCATCCCTCCACTCACCCACACCCCTTGTTATTCTACGGCGACGGCAGCCTCACACCGCAGCCGAACGAGTGAACTCTCGTACTCCTCTCCGTGTGGGCATCCACTGCCGCGTCTTGCATGGCCCCGCGTCGTCCCCTTTCTAGGCCTCGCCGTCGTCCACCGCCGTGGTGCTCTCGGCGCGGCATGGTCAATGTGGTCAACGACCGACTTCCATCGGAAGAGTACTGTACGTGGAGAGGTTGACAGCTGGGTCCACGGCAGCCGCAAGGAAGTGCCTCCTTATTACGCGGAAAATAATTATTCCTCCACCTGATAGCGGGGACCCACCGGACGGGCCACCAGTATTTTGCGAAAAAAATCATTTCCCCTGACTGCTGGGACCCACCGAACCGGCCACCGTATTTCGTGAAAAAAACGTTCTCCCCACTGTCAGCTCGGACCCACCGGAAGTTCCTCCTTATTACGCACAAAAAATGAATACTCCCCTGGCTAGCTGGGACCCACCTTGCTGGGAGGCTGACTTGTGGGCCTACTAAGTTGACGGGGATGAAGGGCTTTGTCAACTTAGTCAATATGAACGATTCTAGCTCCAGTGACCGTACGATGTCCATCCAATGGCCGTAGTGCTTCTTCAACCTCTGGTCTTCTTGCTCCAGCCACCCAAAGCAGCGCCGGTCGTGCCGCATGCTCCTACCTCCCGTGGCCGGCTGTGCGACCGCAGAGGCCTCACCGCCCCTACTATTCCCACCGCTGGCCAGGCCCTGCGGCGACGGCAGCCTCACACCGCAGCCGAACCAGTGAACCCTCGTAGTCCTCTCCGCGCGGGCTTCCACTGCCGCGTTGTCCCATCCTAGGCCTCGCCGTCGTCCACCGCCGTGGTGCTCTCCGTGTGGCGTGGTCAACGTGGTCAAGGAACGACTTCCATTGGAAGAGTACTGTACGTGGAGAGGCTGACAGCTGGGTCCACGGCCACAGCCCAGTTTTTTTGTGATTTGCCAAGTAAGTCGCTTTGTCAGGCCTGTTGGGTTGCAAATCTTTCAAGACGAGGAGAGGTTTCATTCGGCTCGCCGAGAAAATGGCCCATCACTAATGAGAAATGGGTTGTACATTTTTAAAACACATCACCCCGGCAATTAGTTTCAAATATCTTTTTTGTCATTTCAAGATTTTAAATTACATTAATTTTTATGCGTGGAGAATTTGTTGGATTTTTATATTGATATACATTTATTTTTAAAATCAGTTTGAATGTGAGTCGAAATTTCGGGATTAAAAACAGTTCGGACCGCACCGAAATATGCAAATTTTCGTATAATTTTTTAACCGTTGCCACAATATGGGCTGTAATGCTAACAAAAAGAATATGGGCTCCAAAAAAAACCTTAAGAATTAGCAAATGGGCTGTAAATTATTAGAAATAATGGCAGATGGGATGTATGCTGCTTTCCACAGATTTGAGGCTTTCCTAAAAAAGGTTGACGCACAAGCACTGACTATTGGATGTCCATCCAACGGCCGTCGTGCTTCTTCAATCTCTGCTCTTCCTGCTCCAGCCGCTCAAACAAGCGCCGGCGAGACTGTCTGCTCCCTCCTCCTCGCGGCCGGCTGTGCTGCCGCGCAGGCCTCACCGCCCGACCATACTCCCATCGCTGGCCTAGCCATCCCTCTACTCACCCACACCTACTGTTATTCTACGGCGACGGCAGATGAACCAGTAAACCCTCGTACAGTCGTACTCCCCTCCGCGTGGGAAACAACTGCCGAGTCTTCCCTGCCTCCGTGTCGTCCCCTTCCTAGGCCTCGCCGTCGTCCACCACCCTGGTGCTCTCGGCGCGGCGTGGTCAACGTGGTCAAGGAACGACTTCCATCGGACGTGGACTGTACGTGGAGAGGATGACAGCTGGGTCCACGGCCGCAGCAAGGAAGTGCCTCCTTATTACATGGAAAATAATGATTCCTCCACCTGACAGCTGGGACCCACCGGACAGGCCACTGTATTTCACGAAAAAAACATTTCCCCCTGACTGCTGGGACCCACCAGCTACATCTTCGCACGCAAGGAAGTGCGACCGGGCAAAAAAAATGATTCGCCCCCTGACTGCTGGGACCCACCAGCTACATCTTCGCAGGCAAGGGAGTGCCTGATAGTCGGGACCCGCCTGGTCGAAGCGTACGTAGCGTTGTCATTCTGGTCGCGAACGTGTACGTACATACTGGTCGATGTAGAGGCGTGCACGTGTTGTAGTAGAGGCGCGCACGTAGCATGTACACGTACGTACAGAGGCCATGGTGCAAGAAAGAAAATACGGCCACGTATGTGTACATACGGGCGGGGTCTCGAATGCCTACTCGCGCATACGTACGGCCAGGGCTCGTGTACATGGCTGGGTCGGAACGGAGAAACAACGTCGTCGTCGTGTTCATGGGGAGGCAACGGAATGCGTCGTGTTCATGGGGAGGCAACGGAATGCGTCGTGTTCATGGGGAGGCAACGAAACGCGTGGAAGCCAACTGGCTAGGTCGGAACGGAATGCATGGTCGTGTTCATCGGGAGGGCTTGGACGGAACAGGCGATGGAAACGAGGCCTAGCGTACCGCAAAATGGAGGAAACGGCCTTGTGTTCGACCGGCCAGGTTCAAAACGGGATCCTGTTCATTGGGAGGGGTCTGGCGTACCGCAAAACGGAGGAAACGGACCTCCTACGGTCGAAACGGGGGTCCTATTGATCGGGAGGGGTGTGGCGTACCGCAAAACGGATGAAACAGACTTGTGTTGGAGCGCTACGGTCGAAACGGGGGTCCTGTTCATCGGGAGGGGTGTGGCGTACCGCAAAACGGGACTCCATGGGATACTGTTCATCTCCACCGTTGACCCCCTCCAGCCTCCACGAGCTACTGTTCATCCACCGTCGACCTCCTCCAGCCTCCACCTGCGACTATTCATCCACGGGCTCCTGTTCATCCAGCCTCCACCCCGCGCTACTCCACCGGCTACTGTTCAACCAGCCCTCTCCACGGGCTCCTATTCAACCACCCCTCCACAGGCTACTGTTCATCCTGCCCTCCACCGTCTCTTGTTCATCCTGCCCTCCACGGGGTGGTCTTGTTCATCCATCCCTCCACGGGGTCCTGTTCATCCAGCCCCAACCGGCTCAATCGATCAGGGTCCTGTTCATCCAGAGGCAACACCACGGGGTCCTGTTCATCCAACCCCACCGGGAACTGTTCATCCAACCCCCCCCCCCCCCGCAACGCTCACTGTTCATCCAGAGGCAGCATCGATCGGCTTCAGTTAGCAGCAGTAGCGAAGGAATCGCTCGATCGGGTTTAGTTAACAGCCATCGATCGATCACTCGGGTTCAGCAACGCGTAGCCTGCAGTGCAATCGCTCGGGTTCAGTTAGAGCCCAACGCCTCGCTCGGGTTCAGTTAGAGCCAATGCCTCGCACACATGCGCGTACGTGTACGAGAGAAACGCGCATCGCTCGGCCCCGACCTCCTACCGTAACCGGGAACTCCCCAAAATTTTCCTCGCCCTCGCTTCTACCACGGTTTTTTCCGTCATGGACGGCCCAAAGAATGTAATGCAGCTGCGTCTCCAGCCCGCCCAGGACGAAAAGCCCATTTTCTGTCATGATTTTTTGTCATAGAAGTAGGAGCCCACCACATCTATGATGATACCGGTTTTTGTCACAATTATCTTCATAGAAGTGTCATATGTATGACAGAAAAAAATTTCTTTCGGCCCAAACTATCACGGATGTGTCTTTTTTTTAGTGTAAACTTATGCAATATGATGAAAACCCCATCTAGTTATCCTTGATGGCAACAATACAATACATGCCTTGCTTCCCCTACTGTCACTGGGAAAGGACACCGCAAGATTGAACCCAAAGCTAAGCACTTCTCCCATTGCAAGAAAGATCAATCTAGTAGGCCAAACCAAACTGATAATTCGAAGAGACTTGCAAAGATAACCAATCATACATAAAAGAATTCAAAGAAGATTCAAATATTGTTCATAGATAAACTTGATCATAAACCCACAATTCATTGGTCTCAACAAACACACCGCAAAAGAATATCACATCGAATAGATCTCCACAAGAGAGGGGGAGAACTTTGTATTGAGATCCAAAAAGAGAGAAGAAGTCATCTAGCTAATAACTATGGACCCATAGGTCCGAGGTAAACTACTCACACTTCATCGGAGGGGCTATGGTGTTGATGTAGAAGCCCTCCGTGATCAATGCCCCCTCCGGCGGAGCTCCGGAACATGCCCCAAGATGGGATCTTGTGGATACAGAAAGTTACGGTGGTGGAATTAGGGTTTTGGCTCCATATCTGGTAGTTTGGGGGTACGTAGGTATATATAGGAGGAAGGAGTACGTCGGTGGAGCAACAGGGGACCCACGAGGGTGGAGGGCGCGCCCCCCTACCTCGTGGCCTCCTGGTTGATGTCTTGACGTAGGGTCCAAGTCCTGTGGATCATGTTCGTTCCGAAAATCGCGTTCCCAAAGGTTTCATTCTGTTTGGACTCCGTTTGATATTCTTTTTCTGCGAAACCCTAAAATAGGCAAAAAACAGCAATTCTGGGCTGGGCCTCCGGTTAATTGGTTAGTCCCAAAAATAATATAAACGTGTATAATAAATCCCAATAATGTCCAAAACAGAATATAATATAGCATGGAACAATAAAAAATATAGATACGTTGGAGACATATCAAGCATCCCCAAGCTTAATTCATGCTCTTCCTCGAGTAGGTAAATGATAAAAACAGAATTTTTGATGTGGAATGCTACTTGGCATAATTTCAATGTAATTCTCTTAATTGAGGTATGAATGTTCAGATCCGAAAGTTTCAATACAAAAGTTTAATATTGACATAGAAATAATAATACTTCAAGCATACTAACTAAGCAATTATGTTTCTTCAAAATAACATGGCCAAGGAAAGTTATCCCTACAAATTCATATAGTCTGGCTATGCTCCATCTTCACCACACAAAGTATTCAAATCATGCACAACCCCGATGAAAAGCCAAGTAATTGTTTCTTTTAATGTTCTCAAACTTTTTCAATCTTCACGCAATACATGAGCGTGAGCCATGGACATAGCACTATATGTGGAATAGAATGGTGGTTGTGGAGAAGACAAAAAGGGAGAAGATAGTCTCACATCTACTAGGCGTATCAACGGGTTATGGAGATGCCCATCAATAGGTATCAATGTGAGTGAGTAGGGATTGCCATGCAACGGATGCACTAGAGCTATAAGTATATGAAAGCTCAACAAAAAGAAACTAAGTGGGTGTGCATCCAACTTGCTTGCTCACGAAGACCTAGGGCATTTTGAGGAAGCCCATCATTGGAATATACAAGACAAGTTCTATAATGAAAAATCCCCACTAGTATATGAAAGTGATGACATAGGAGACTCTCTATTATGAAGATCATGGTGCTAGTTTGAAGCACACATGTGGAAAAAGGATAGTAGTATTGCCCCCTTTTTTTAGGCCTTCCTTTTTTATATGGCGTTTCTCTTTTTTTGGGACAATACTCTATGAATGATGATCATCACACTTCTATTTATTTACAACTCGATACTAGAACAAAGTATGACTCTATATGAATGCCTCCGGCGGTGCACCGGGATAGCAATGATGCATGAGTGACTTATATGAAAGAATTATGAACGGTGACTTTGCCACAACTAAAATGTCAACTACATGATCATGCAAAGGAATATGAAAATGATGGAGCGTGTCATAGTAAATGGAACGGTGGAAAGTTGCATGGCAATATATCTCGGAATGGCTATGGAAATGCCATGATAGGTAGGTATGGTAGCTGTTTTGAGGAAGGTATATGGTGGGTGTATGATACCGACGAAAGGTGCGCGGTATTAGAGAGGCTAGCAATGGTGGAAGGGTGAGAGTGCGTATAATCCATGGATTCAACATTAGTCATAAAGAACTCACATACTTATTGCAAAAATCTATTAGTTATCAAAGCAAGTACTACGCGCATGCTCCTAGGGGGATAGATTGGTAGGAAAAGACCATCGCACGTCCCCGACCGCCACTCATAAGGAAGACAATCAATAAATACATCATGCTCTGACTTCTGAACATAACGGTTCACCATACGTGCATGCTATGGGAATCACAAACTTCAACACAAGCATTTCTCAAATTCACAACTACTCAACTAGAACGACTCTAATATCACCATCTCCATATCTCAAAACAATTATCAAGTTTCAAACTTCTCATAGTATTCAACACACTCATAAGAAAATTTTATTATTAATCTTGAATGCCTAAAATAATTAAAGCAAATTACCATGCTGTTTTGTAGGACTCTCAAAATAATTTAAGTGAAGCATGATAGAACAATGGTTTCTGTAAAACAAATCTACCAACGTGCTCAAAAAAATATAAGTGAAGTACTAGAGCAAAAACTATATAACTCAAAATATATAAGTGAAGGACGTAGAGTATTCTAATAATTTCTGAATCATGTGTGTCTCTCTCAAAAAGGTGTGTATAGAAAGGATGATTGTGGTAAACTAAAAAGCAAAGACTCAAATCATACAAGACACTCCAAGCAAAACACATATCATGTGGAAAATCAAAATATAGCTCCAAGTAAAGTTACTGATGGAAGTAGACGAAAGAGGGGATGCCTTCCGGGGCATCCCCAAGCTTTGGCTTTTAGGTGTCCGTAGATTATCTTGGGGGTGCCATGGGCATCCCCAAGCTTAGGATCTTGCCACTCCTTGTTCCATAATCCATCAAATCTTTACCCAAAACTTGAAAACTTCACAACACAAAACTTAAAGTAGAAAATCTCGTGAGCTCCGTTAGTGAAAGAAAAGAAAACACCACTTCAAGGTACTGTACTGAACTCATTATTTATTTATATTGGTGTTAAACCTACTGTATTCCAACTTCTCTATGGTTTATAAACTATTTTACTAGCCATAGATTCATCAAAATAAGCAAACAACACACGAAAAACAGAATCTGTCAAAAACAGAATAGTCTGTAGTAATCTGTAGGTAACGCAAGATATGGAACCCCAAAAATTCTAAAATAAATTTTTGGACGTGAGGACTTTATCAGTAATCAACTGCAAAAATAATTAACTAAATATCACTATCCGAATAAAAATGGCAGCAATTCTCGTGAGCGCTAAAGTTTCTGTTTTTTACAGCAAGATTAAAAAGACTTTCCCCAAGTCTTCCCAACGGTTCTACTTGGCACAAACACTAATTAAACACAAAAAACACAACCAAAACAGAGGCTAGGTAAATTATGTATTACTAAACAGGAGAAAAAAGCAAGGAATAAAAATAAAAATGGGTTGCCTCCCAACTAGCGCTATTGTTTAACGCCCCTAGCTAGGCATAAAAGCAAGGATAGATCTAGGTATTGCCATCTTCGGAAGGAAATCCATAAGTGGCTCTCATAATAGATTCATAAGTTAATTTAATTTTATTTCTAGGGAAGTGTTCCACGCCTTTCCTTAACGTAAATTGGAATCTAATATTGCCTTCCTTCATATCAATAATTGCACCGATCGTTCTAAGGAAAGGTCTACCAAGAATAATAGGACATGAAGGATTGCAATCGATATCAAGAACAATAAAATCTATGGGCTCATAGTTCCTATTTGCAACAATAAGAACATCATTAATTCTTCCCACTCATCATAAAGTTTTCTAGGGAAACCTAACAAATCACACAAAGTCTAGCATTCATGATCTTTAATTTTAATTTTAATAGTAGGTTCCCACTCATCATAAAGTTTTCTACGGATAGAAACTTCCAACTCAAGTTTTTCTTCATAAGATTGCATCAAAGCATCAACTATATGTTTAGTAAAAGCTTTATTTTGACTATAAGCATGCAGAGAATTTAGCACAGATTGCAACAACGAAATACAATCTATTAAAGAGCAATTATCATAATTAAATTCCTTGAAATCTAGAATAGTGGATTCATTAATATTTAAAGTTTTGACTTCTTCAATCCCACTTTTAACAATTTTAACATCAAGATCTAAAGACTCCGAATTTTTGGAACGCCGTCTAGGTAAAGGTGGATCATATTCGCTCCCATCATTATGAAGATTCATATTGCAAAACAAAGATTTAATAGGGGACACATCAATAACTTTTAGATCTTCATCTTTATTGTCATGGAAACTAGAAGAACACGCTTTTATAAAGCAATATTTCTTAGCACGCATCCTAGCGGCTCTTTCTTTGCACTCATCAATGGAAATTCTCATGGCTTTGAGAGACTCATTGATTTCATGCTTAGGTGGAATAGATCTAAGTTTCAAAGAATCAACATCAAGAGAAATTCTATCAACGTTCCTAGCCAACTCATCAATCTTAAGCAATTTTTCTTCAATCAAAGTATTGAAATTCTTTTGCGAATTAATAAATTCTTTAATATTAGTTTAAAAATCAGAGGGCATCTCATTATAATTTCCATAATAATTGTTGTAGGAATTAATAGGATACGACCTAGGATTAAAGTTTCCTCTATACGCATTGGTACCAAAAATTATTCCTACCAACAAAATTCACATCCATAGATTAATTATTATTCTCAATCAAAGTAGACAAAGGCATATCATTAGGATCAGAAGAAAAACTTTTATTAGCAAATAATTTCATAAGTTCATACATCTTTCCACTCAAAGCATTAATTTCTTCTATCGCATGCACTTTTTTATTAGTAGATCTTTCAGTGTGCCATTGAGAATAATTAACCATTATATTATCTAGGAGTTTAGTAGCTTCTCCTAAAGTTATTTCCATAAAAGTGCCTCCCGTGGCCGAATCTAAAAGATTTCTAGAAGCAAAATTCAATCCGGCATAATTTTTTTTATAATCATCCACAAATTCAAACCATGCATAGGGCAATTACTTATCATTAATTTCATCCTCTCCCAAGCTTGTGCAACATGTTCGTGATCAAGTTGCTTAAAATTCATAATATCGTTTCTAAGAGAGCTAATCTTAGCGGGAGGAAAATACTTAGAGATAAAAGAATCTTTGCACTTATTCCAAGAACCAATACTATTTTTAGGCAAAGACGAAAACCAAGCTTTAGCGCGATCTCTAAGCGAAAAAGGAAATAGATTCAATTTAACAATATCATTATCCACATCTTTATTCTTTTGCATATCACATAAATCAACGAAGCTATTCAGATGGGTAGCGGCATCTTCACTAGGAAGGCCGGCGAATTGATCTTTCATGACAAGATTCGACAAAGCAGCATTGATTTCACAAGATTCAGTATCGGTAAGGGGAGCAATCGGAGTGCTAAGGAAATCATTGTTGTTGGTATTGGTAAAGTCACACAATTTAGTGTTATCTTGAGCCATCGTGACAAGCAAGCAATCCAACACACAAGCAAACAAGAAACGACCAAAAAGAGGCGAATAGAGAAAGAGAGGGAGGATCGAGAGAGAGAGAGAGGGCGAATAAAATGGCAACGGTGAAGTGGGGGAGAGGAAAACGAGTGGTAAATGGCAAATAATGTAATGCGGGAGATAAGGGTTTGTGATGGGTACTTGGTATGTTAACTTTTGCGTAGACCTCTCTAGCAACGACGCCAGAAATCCTTCTTGCTACCTCTTGAGCACTTGCGTTGGTTTTCTCTTGAAGAGGAAAGGGTGATGCAGCAGAGTAGCGTAAGTATTTCCCTCAGCTTTTGAGAACCAATGTATCAATCCAGTAGGTGGCCACGCACGAGTCCCTCGCACCTACACAAACAAATAAATCCTCGCAACCAACGCGATAAGCGGTTGTCAATCCCTACACGGTCACTTACGAGAGTGAGATCTGATAGATATGATAAGATAATATTTTTGGTATTTTTATGATAAAGAGAAATAAAAGATGCAAAGTAAAATAAATGGCAAAGGAAATAACTAAGTATTGGAAGATTAATATGATGGAAGATAGACCCGGGGGCCATAGGTTTCACTAGTGACTTCTCTCAAGAGCATAAGTATTCACGGTGGGTAAACAAATTACTGTTGAGCAATTGACAGAATTGAGCATAGTTATGAGAATATCTAGGTATGATCATGTATATAGGCATCACGTCCAAGACAAGTAGACCGACTCCTGCCTGCATCTACTACTATTACTCCACACATCGACCGCCATCCAGCATGCATCTAGAGTATTAAGTTCATAAGAACAGAGTAATGCCTTAAGCAAGATTACATGATGTAGAGGGATAGACTCATGCAATATTAAGAAAACCCCATCTTGTTATCCTCGATGGCAACAATAAAATACGTGCCTTGCTGCCCCTACTATCACTGGGAAAGGACACCGCAAGATTGAACCCAAAGCTAAGCACTTCTCCCATTGCAAGAAAGATCAGTCTAGTAGGCCAACCCAAACTGATAATTCGAAGAGACTTGCAAAGATAACCAACCATACATAAAAGAATTAAGAGAAGATTCAAATATTGTTCATAGATAAACTTGATCATAAACCCACAATTCATCGGTCTCAACAAACACACCGCAAAAGAAGATCACATCGAATATATCTCCACAAGAGAGGGGGAGAAGTTTGTATTGAGATCCAAAAAGAGAAAAGAAGCCATCTAGCTACTAACTATGGACCCGTAGGTCTGAGGTAAACTACTCACACTTCATCGGAGGGGCTATGGTGTTGATGTAGAAGCCCGCCGTGATCGATGCCCCCTCCGACAGACCTCCAGAACAGGCCCCAAGATGGGATCTCGTGGATACAGAAAGTTATCGCGGTGGAATTATGTTTTTGGCTCCGTTTCTGATTGTTTGTGGGTACGTAGGTATATATAGGAGGAAGGAGTATGTCGGTGGAGCAACAGGGGGGCCCACGAGGGTGGAGGGGGCACCTGGGGGGGCACCCCCCTACCTCGTGGCCTCCTCTTTTCTTTCTTGACATAGGGTCCAGGTCTCCCGGGTCTTGTTCGTTGAGAAAATCACGTTCCCGAAGGTTTCATTCCATATGGACTCCGTTTGATATTCTTTTCTTCGAAACCCTAAAATAGGCAAAAAAACAGCAATTCTGGGTTGCGCCTCCGGTTAATAGTTTAGTCCCAAAAATAATATAAAAGTGGATAATAAAGCCCAATATTGTCCAAAACAGTAGATAATATAGCATGGAGCAATAAAAAATTATAGATACATTGGAGACGTACCAAGCATCCCCAAGCTTAATTCCTGCTCGTCCTCGAGTAGGTAAATGATAAAAAACAGAATTTTTGATGCAGAGTGCTACTTGCCTTAATTTTAATGTAATTGTTCTCAATTGTGGTATGAATATTCAGATCCGAAAGATTCAAGACAAAAGTTCATATTGACATAAAAATAATAATACTTCAAGCATAGTAACTAAGCAATTATGTCTTCTCAAAATAACATGCCAAAGAAAGTTCATCCATACAAAATCATATAGTTTAGTCATGTTTCATTTTCGTCACACAAGAATGCTCTCATCATGCACAACCCCGATGACAAGCCAAGCAATTCTTTCATACTTTAGTAATATCAAACCTATAAACTTTCACACAATATATGATCGCGAGCCATGGACATAGCACTATGGGTGGAATAGAATATAATGAGGGGGTTATGTGGAGAAGACAAAAAGGAGAAAGTCTCACATCAATGAGGCTAATCAATGGGCTATGGAGATGCCCACCGATTGATGTTAATGCAAGGAGTAGGGATTGCCATGCAACGGGTGCACTAGAGCTATAAATGTATGAAAGCTCAACAAAAGAAACTAGTGGGTGTGCATCCAACTTGCTTGCTCACGAAGACCTAGGGCACTTGAGGAGGCCCATTGTCGGAATATACAGGCCAAGTTCTATAATGAAAAATTCCCACTAGTATGTGAAAGTGACAAAACAAGAGACTCTCTATCATGAAGATTACGGTGCTACTTTGAAGAACAAGTGTGGCAAAGGATAGTAACATTGTCCCTTCTCTCTTTTTTCTCATTTTTCGGGCCTTCCCTTCTTTTTTTTATATGGCCTTTCTCTTTTTTTGGGCCTTATTTTTTTATGGCCTTTCTCTCCTTTTTTTCATTTATTCCTCACTTGGGACAATGCTCTAGAAAATGATGATCATCACACTTTTATTTATTTACAACTCAATGATTACAACTCGATACTAGAACAAAGGATGACTCTATATGAATGCCTCCGCCGGTGTACCGGGATATGCAATGGACCAAGAGTGACATGTATGAAAGAATTATGAACAGTGGCTTTGCCACAAAAACTATGTCAGCTACATGATCATGCTAAGCAATATGACAATAATGAATGTGTCATGATGAACGGAATGATGGAAAGTTGCATGGCAATATATCTCGGAATGGCTATGGAAATGCCATAATAGGTAGGTATGGTGGCTGTTTTGAGGAAGATATAAGGAGGTTTATGTGTGAAAGAGCGTATCATATCACGGGATTTGGATGCACCAGCGAAGTTTGCGCCAACTCTCAATGTGAGAATGGGCAATGCACGGTACCGAAGAGGCTAGCAAGGATGGAAGGGTGAGAGTGCGTATAATCCATGGACTCAACATTAGTCATAAAGAACTCACATACTTATTGCAAAAATCTACAAGTCATCAAAAACCTCGGTACTACGCGCATGCTCCTAGGGGGATAGATTGGTAGGAAAAGACCTTCGCTCGTCCCCGATCGCCACTCATAAGGAAGACAATCAAATAACACCTCATATTTCAAATTTGTTGCATAACGTTTACCATATGTGCATGCTACGGGATTTGCAAACTTCAACACAAGTATTTATCAATTTCACAACTACTCAACTAGCATGACTTTGATATTATTACCTCCATATCTCAAAACAATAATCAAGCATCAAATTTCTCTTAGTATTCAAAACACTCTTAAGGAAATTTTACTAACTTTGAATACCTAGCATATTAGGATTTTAAGCAAATTACCATGATATTAAGACTCTCAAAATAATCTAATTGAAGCATGAGAGATCAATAGTTTCTATAAAACAAATCCACCACCGTGCTCTAAAAGATATAAGTGAAGTACTAGAGCAAAACCATATAACTCAAAAGATATAAGCGAAGCACATAGAGTATTCTAACAAATTCCAAATCATGTATGGCTCTCTCAAAAGTTGTGTACAGCAAGGATGATTGTGGTAAACTAAAAAGCAAATACTCAAATAATACAAGACGCTCCAAGCAAAACACATATCATGTGGTGAATAAAAATATAGCTCCAAGTAAAGTTACCGATAGAAGTAGACGAAAGAGGGGATGCCTTCCGGGGCATCCCCAAGCTTTGGATTTTAGGTATCCTTAGATTATCTTGGGGGTGCCATGGGCATCCCCAAGCTTAGGCTCTTGCCACTCCTTGTTCCATAATCCACCAAATCTTTACCCAAAGCTTGAAAACTTCACAACACAAAACTTAAAGTAGAAAATCTCGTGAGCTCCGTTAGCGAAAGAAAATAAAAGACCACTTAAAGGTACTGTAATGAACTCATTATTTATTTATATTGGTGTTATACCTATTGCATTCCAACGTCTCTATGGTTTATAAACTATTTTACTAGCCATAGATTCAACAAAATAAGCAAACAACACACGAAAAACAGAATCTGTCAAAAACAGAACAGTCTGTACTAATCTGTAGCTAGCACAAGATCTGAACCCCAAAAATTCTAAAAGAAATTGATGGACGTGAGGAATTAATCTATTGATCATCTGCAAAAATAATTAACTAAATAGCACTTTCCAAATAAAAATGAAAGCAGTTCTCGTGAGCGCTAAAGTTTCTGTTTTTTACAGCAAGTTCAACAAGGCTTTCCCCAAGTCTTCCCAACGGTTCTACTTGGCACAAACACTAATTAAACACAAAAAACAAAACCAAAACAGAGGCTAGATAAATTATTTATTACTAAACAGGAGCAAAAAGCAAGGAATAAAAATAAAATTGGGTTTCCTCCCAACAAGCGCTATCGTTTAACGCCCCTAGCTAGGCATAACAAGCAAGAATAGATCTAGGTATTGCCATCTTTCATTTTCAACTTTTTAGCGGAATCAAGCTCGAATCCGGGAGGTTCTTTATGTTTCCCTTCATATTCTCAAAATTTTTAGATCTAACGAATCCAACCGCTTATTGCAAAAGGTAATCAACATATTCATGCGGTGAATATTTCCACTAATGTTCTTAAGAGGTTCAAGAGATTTTTGCAAGTTTTTAGTAACTTCACAATTTTTTCAAAAACTTGTGTCTCTTCCTAGGTAGGATGAGGCCCCTTTTGTTGAGGTAGTGTTCCCACTATACCTTCTATAATTTCAAGCGCAACATGGGGATCGATTTCAATAAAATTTCCTTTGGCAACGCAATCGAAGAGTTGTCTATGAGACATATTCAATCCAACATAAAAATTGCGAAGAAAAATTATAAGGTTTATTTCAGAGGTACAATTATGATAAGACTCCATTATTCTCAACCAGGCATCTTTTAAGTTTTCTCCTAGTCTTTGTTTAAAGTGAAAGATTTCGAACTCAGGGGTCAACGGAGAAGATAAGGGGCTAGCCATAACGACAAGCAAACAAACTAACACACAAGCAAACAAAAAGCAAGCGGGCAAAAAGAGGTAAATAGAGAAAGAGAGGGAGGATAGAGAGAGAGGGCGAATAAAACGGCAAGGGTGAAGTGGGGGAGAGGAAACGAGAGGCAAATGGCAAATAACGTAATGCAGGAGATAAGGGTATGTGATGGGTACTTGGTATGTTGACTTTTGCGTAGACCTCCCCGGCAACGGCGCCAGAAATCCTTCTTGCTACCTCTTGAGCACTGCGTTGGTTTTCCCCGAAGAGGAAGGCATGATGCAGCAAAGTAGCGTAAGTATTTCCCTAAGTTTTTGAGAACCAAGGTATCAATCCAGTAGGAGGCTATGCGTGAGTCCCTCGTACCTGCACAAAACAAATAAATCCTCGCAACCAACGCAAATAGGGGTTGTCAATCCCTATAAGGCCACTTACGAGAGTGAGATCTGATAGATATGATAAGATAATATTTTTGGTATTTTTATGATAAATATGCAAAGTAAAATAAATAGCAAAGGAAATAACTAAGTAGTAGGAGATTAATATGATGAAGATAGACTCGGGGGCCATAGGTTTCACTAGTGGCTTCTCCCGAGAGCATAAGTATTCTACGGTGGGTGAACAAATTACTGTTGAGCAATAGACAGAATTGAGCATAGTTATGAGAATATCTAGGTATGATCAAGTATATAGGCATCACGTCCGAGACAAGTAGACTGACTCCTGCCTGCATCTACTACTATTACTCCACTCATCGACCGCTATCCAGCATGCATCTAGAGTATTAAGTTAAAAACAGAGTAACGCCTTAAGCAAGATGACATGATGTAGAGGGATAGACTCATGCAATATGAAGAAAACTCCATCTTGTTATCCTCGATGGCAACAATACAATACGTGCCTTGCTGCCCCTACTGTCACTGGGAAAGGACACCGCAAGATTGAACCCAAAGCTAAGCACTTCTCCCATTGCAAGAAAGATCAATCTAGTAGGCCAAACCAAACTGATAATTCGAAGAGACTTGCAAAGATAACCAATCATACATAAAAGAATTCAGAGAAGCTTCAAATATTATTCATAGATAGACTTGATCATAAACCCACAATTCATCGGTCTCAACAAACACACCGCAGAAAGAAGATTACAACGAATAGTTCTCCACAAGAGAGGGGGAGAACATTGTATTGAGATCCAAAAAGAGAGAAGAAGACATCGAGCTACTAACTATGGACCCGTAGGTCTGAGGTAAACTACTCACACTTCATCGGAGGGGCTATGGTGTCGATGTAGAAGTCCTCCATGATCGATGCCCCCTCCGGTGGAGCTCCGAAACAGGCCCCAAGATGGGATCTCGTGGATGACGAAAGTTATGGCGGTGAAATTAGGTTTTTGGCTCTGTTTCTGATCGTTTGGGAGTACGTAGGTATATAGAGGAGGAAGGAGTACGTAGGTGGAGCAATAGGGGGCCCATGAGGGTGGAGGGCGCGCCTGGGGGGGGGGGGGGTAGGCGCGCCCCCTACCTCATGGCCTCCTCTTTTCTTTCTTGAAGTAGGGTCCAAGTCTCCCGGGTCTTGTTCGTTGAGAAAATCACGTTCCCGAAGGATACATTTCATTTGGACTCTGTTTGATATTCCTTTTCTTCCAAACCCTAGAATAGGAAAAAAACAGCAATTCTGGGCTGGGCCTCCGGTTAATAGGTTAGTCCCAAAAATAATATAAAAGTGGATAATAAAGCCCAATAATGTCCAAAACAATAGATAATATAGCATGGAGCAATCAAAAATTATAGATACATTGTAGACATATCAGCGCTACACGCCTCGTCAGTGCGCACGTGCGTCGAAGCCAGGCGAGGCGGCGACAGCTGGGGCGAGCTTCCTTGCCGTCCCCGATAAAGCAAGAAGAGCACATCGGCAACGCATTAAATGTGTTTGTCCTATGGTGCCAGGAGATAGACTCAACTACTGTATAGCTTTCCACCTCCTGTGTGCCACTATGGCAGCCCCTTTGGCTATAAAAGGAGGCCTGCGGTGTACTGATAGAGGATTCGGATTTTTTGGACCCCGCACGCCTTGTAGCTAGTCCAAGAACACCAGATAAACACAAACCTGCAGGAGAAGGGTATTACGCATCACTTGCGGCCCGAACCTGGATAATTCCCCTGTGTTGATCTCTCAATCCCACTCTTTCCATAGCCCCGCGCCCGCCAACCGTAGCAAAAGGGATTCCTCGTGATCCCGTAGGTGTCATTTCCCCCAACACACTATCACCCAAATCACACAAAGCATGGCACTCATAATCTTTAATATTAATCTTAATAGTAGGTTCCCACTCAACATGAAGTTTTCTAGGAATAGAAGCTTCCAATTCAAGCTTTGCTTCAAAGGATTGCATCTCAACGATATGTTTAGTAAAAGCTTTGTTTTGATTATAAGCATGAGGATAATTCAACATGGATTGCAACAAAGAAATACAATCTATTAAAGAACAATTATCATAATTAAATTCCTTGAAATCCAAAAGAGTGGGTTCGTTGCTACCTAAAGTTTTGACCTCTCCAATCCCACTTTTATCAACTTTTGCATTAAGACCTAAAAACTCCAAATCATTGGGACGCCTTCTAACTAAAGTTGACTCATCTCCAGTCCCATCTTTATTAAGATTTACATTGGAAAACAAAGATTCAATAGGAGTCACATCAATCACTTTAACATCTTCATCATTATTTTCACGGAAACTAGAAGAACCCACTTTTATAAACCAATCTTTTTAGAACGCATCTCAGCAGTTCTTTTCTTGCACTCATCAATGGAAATTCTCATAGCTTTGAGAGACTCATTGATATCATGCTTGGGTGGAATAGATCTAAGTTTCAAAGAATCAACATCAAGGGGAATTCTATCCACGTTCCTAGCCAAACCATCAATCTTAAGCAATTTTTCTTCAATCAAAGCATTGAAATTCTTTTGCAAAATCATAAATTCTTTAACACTATTCTCAAATTCAGAGGGCATATTATTATAATTTACATGTGAATTGATCTAGGAATTACCATAATTATTAGAGGAATTACTAGGAAACAGCCTAGGATTAAAATTACCTCTATACGCGTTATTACCAAAATTGTTCCTACCAACAAAATTCACATCCATAGATTCATTATTATTCTCAATCAAAGTATACAAAGGCATATCATTAGGATCAATAGGAGCACTCTTGCTAGCAAATAATTTCATAAGCTCATCCATATTTCCACTCAAAACATTAATCTCTTCAATTGCATGCACTTTTTTACTAGTGGAAGATCTTTCAGTATGCCATTGAGAATAATTAACCATAATATTATCTAGGAGTTTAGTAGCTTCTCCTAAATTAATTTCCATTAAAGTACCTCCCGCGGCCGAATCTAAAAGATTTCTAGAAGCAAAATTCAATCCGGCATAAAAATTTTGTATAATCATCCACAAATTCATCAAACCATGCGTAGGGCAATTTCGTATCATCAATTTCATCGTCTCCCAAGATTGTGCAACATGTTCATGATCAAGTTTCTTTAAATTCATAATATCGTTCCTAAGGGAGATGATCTTAGTGGGAGGAAAATACTTTGAAATAAAAGCATCCTTACACTTATTCCATGAATCAATACTATTTTTAGGCAAAGATGAAAACCAAGTTTTAGCACGATCTCGAAGTGAGAACGGAAATAGTGTCAATTTAACAATGTCATTATCCACATCTCTTTTCTTTTGCATATCACACAAATCAACAAAATTGTTTAGATGGGATGCGACATCTTCATTGGGAAGGCCGGAAAATTGATCTTTCATGACAAGATTCAACAAAGCGGTATTAATTTCACAAGATTCCGCATTAGTAGCGTGAGCAATCGGAGTACTAATAAAATCATTGTTTCTGGTATTGGAAAATTCACACAATTTGGTATTCTCTTGAGTCATTGTGACAAAGCAAGCAATCTGTGACGCCCGGATAATTAAGCTATAGTGATCCCACGCTAATGATGCCACGTCACCTCGTTTATAGTTGCTAATCTCGAGTTAGTTCGAAACCGATTCAAATTCAAAATCAAAATCAAGCAAACAATAAAAGATTTTCAAATATTAAAACTAAAATGTTCAATAAATAGTAGATAAATCAGAGGCTATGATAAAATTGTATACAACATTATTGAAATGTGATAAGTGACTTAAACGACCTCAAACAGTGGCTGAAAACATTATTTACTAACCTTTTTAATAATAAAAAAATAAATATGAAATGATAATTACCCCAAACTAGTTTTTGGTGGTAGGATATATTGTGATGTGAATTGTGGGCCAACTCTCATATTTTACAAAACTCATATGGTGCCCAAACAATTAGCCAAAACAGAAAAGGAAATAAATAAAAGAAAAGAAAATACATAACAAAAAAAAGAAACCCCCCAGGCTAACTGGGCCTCGGCCCAGCCAGTGGCCTGCCAGGCCGGCCCACTCCCTCCCCTGGCCTATAACCCCGTGGGGGCACCGAACCCTAGCACGATCCCCACTTCCCCCCCCCCCCCCCACGCCGCTCTCCCCTTCCCCGATCGGATCGGGGCAAACCCCCCCACTCCCCTCGCTCCTCGCACTCCCCCGCTGCCCACTTTGCCGACGGCGCTCCCCGACGCCTCTCGTCGTCTCAGGCGCCGCCCCGCCATCGTCGCCTTGACCCCGTCGCGCGCCTCCCCGTCCTCGCCCCCTTCCCGATCCAGAAATGGATCAGGGCTCGACCTCAACGCCGTCCGATGCCGCCTGCCGGAGCCACCTCGCCGGAGCCTCTCCGCCTCGATCCCCGTCGCCCCGCCGCCGTTCACCATCGCCATCGCCGCCCAGCTCCCTCCTCCTCAACCCTCCATCCCAGCGCCCCCCACGCTCGGCTGGTTCTGGATCGGGGAGGGGCCCGATCCCGCGTCGCCTCGCACCCCCGATTCCGTCGCCTGTTGCCGCGACGGCCTCGCGTCCTCGTCCTCCTCCCCGAGCTCCGCAGGACGTCGTGCTCGTCGCACCGACGCCAACCGCCACCGCCTGGAACCGTCGTCCTCATCCCCACCTCGCCGGACGGCCTCGACCTCCCCCGGCTTCACCGAGCCCTCCACGAGCTCCGCTGTGAGCCTCTCCGACGACCCCCACCTCCTTCCCCTCACCGCGCTCCGCCCTTGGCCTCCTCCTCCTCCTGCTGCCTCAGGCCGCTGTCGTTCGCCACGCGTGCGCGCCCGCTACCACTGCCCATGTCCGCCTCCCTCCCCCCCCCCCCCCGCTCGCCGCTGCTGCCCGCTGTGGGCTCGACCGTGCGCTTGCGCCAGTCGCAGCCGCTGCCGCCCTTCCCCGTGGTAGCCCCGTCTTCTGCCACGGCTCCGTCGCGCCGCCTAGTCCGCTCCCCGGCCGACGCCCCATGGCCCGTGCCTCGCCGTGCCTCGTCTCCGCTCGCCGTGGCCCCGACTGGCTACGACCAGTTCGGGCGCCCCGCAGCGCCCTAGCGCTCGTGCCCGCAATGGCCATGGGCCTATGACAGCCGGGCCCCGCGGCCCCAAAACGTTTACAAAAAAATATAAATGTTAAAAACAAAGAAAAATAATAATTAAATAAACAGAATTAATAATTAATTAATTAAAGAATTAATTAACTTAACTAAACTTGGGTTAATTAAACCAAACAATTAATTAAACTAATTAATCACAATTAGATTAACCAAATAACTAATTAAACTAACAGCTGTTAGTTAATTAAATAGTCAATGACAGTGGGGCCCACCCCCTAATTAATCATGTTTAGGTTAATTAAAATTGGTTAATCAAATATGACACTGACAGGTGGGACCCATGCGTCAGGTTGACCTGGTCAACTGCTGACGTCATGCTGACGTCATGATGACGTCAGCAGACACTATTCTGGATAATGTTGATTAAATTAAATAAATAAATCCTAAAAATGATTTAAATCTTTTAAAATTTATATAAAATAAACCGTAGCTCGGATGGAAAAGCTTTGTACATGAAAGTTGCTCAGAACGACGAGACGAATTTGAATACGCAGCCCGTTTATCCGCCACGCATCCCTAGCATAGCGAACACGCCACTTTCCCCCTCTGTTTCATCTGTGCGAAAACGCGAAACACCGGGGATACTTTCCCGGATGTTTTCCCCCTTCACCGGTATCACCTCATACCGCGATAGGGCACCTCTAACGCCGTTACTTGTCATGTCATGCATCACTATGCATATGCTTGCTTAAATATTTATTGTTTCTTCCCCCTCTTCTCTCTCTAGACACCGAGACCGACGCCGCTGCTACCCAGTACGACTACGGAGTTGACGACCCCTCTCTCTTGCCAGAGCAACCAGGCAAGCCCCCCCTTTGATCACCAGATATCGCCTACTCTTCTCTATACTGCTTGCATTAGAGTAGTGTAGCATGTTACTGCTTCCCGTTAATCCTATACTGATGCATAGCCTGTCCTTGCTACTACTGTTGTTATCTTTACCTGCAATCCTAATGCTTAGCATAGGATGCTAGTATTTTCATCAGTGGCCCTACATCCTTGTCCGTCTGCCATGCTATACTATCGGGCCGTGATCACTCGGGAGTTGATCACGGGTATATACTATATGCTTTATACATGATACATGGTGGTGACTAAAGACGGGTCGGCTTGTGGAGCACCCGCGAGTGATTCACGGATTGGGGGCTGAAAGGACCTTTGTCCCAATGGCCCTCTGTGTGGATCTTTGAGGCGGAGCGACAGGGCAGGTTCCGACCACCTAGGAGAGAGGTGGGCCTGGCCCTGGTCGGCGTTCGCGGATACTTAACACGCTTAACGAGATCTGGGTATTTGATCTGAGTCTGGCCATTTGGTCTATACGCACTAACCATCTACGCGGGAGTAGTTATGGGTATCCCGGCGTCGTGGTATCAGCCGAAGCCTTCTTGACGTCAGCGACGGAGCGGCGCGCGCTGGATTGGACTGGAACGCCACTAGGCTAGGTCTGCTTCCGGCCGCCCACGCAACGTGCAGGTGTGCTAAGGGCGATGGGCCCAGACCCCTGGGCGCTTAGGTTTAGACCGGCGTGCTGACCTCTCTGTTGGTCTAGGTGGGGCTGCGACGTGTTGATCTTCCGAGGCCGGGCATGACCCAGGAAAGTGTGTCCGGCCAAATGGGATCGAGCGTGTTGGGGTATGTGGTGCACCCCTGCAGGGAAGTTAATCTATTCGAATAGCCGTGATCTTCGGTAACAGGACGACTTGGAGTTGTACCTTGACCTTATGACAACTAGAACCGGATACTAAATAAAACACACCCTTTCAAGTGCCAGATACAACCGGTGATCGCTCTCTCACAGGGCGACGAGGGGAGGATCATCGGTTAGGATTATGCTATACGATGCTACTTGGAGGACTTCAGTCTACTCTCTTCTACATGTTGCAAGAAGGAGGCTGCCAGAAGCGTAGTCTTCGAAAGGATTAGTTATCCCCCTCTTATTCTGGCATTCTGCAGTTCAGTCCACATATGATACCCTTACTCCATTTGATACCCATGCATATGTAGTGTAGCTCCTTGCTTGCGAGTACTTTGGATGAGTACTCACGGTTGCTTTATCCCCCTTTTCCCCCTTTCCTTTCATTCTGGTTGTCGCAACCAGATGCTGGAGTCCAGGAGCCAGACGCCACCGTCGACGACGACTCCTACTACACCGGAGGTGCCTACTACTACGTGCTGCCCGCTGACGACGACCAGGAGTAGTTTAGGAGGATCCCAGGCAGGAGGCCTGCGCCTCTTTCGATCTGTATCCCAGTTTGTGTTAGTCTTCTTAAGGCAAACTTGTTTAACTTATGTCTGTACTCAGATATTGTTGCTTCCGCTGACTTGTCTATGATCGAGCTCTTGTATTCGAGCCCTCGAGGCCCCTGGCTTGTAATATGATGCTTGTATGACTTATTTTATTTGTAGAGTTGTGTTGTGATATCTTCTCGTGGGTCCCTGATCTTGATCGTACACGTTGCGTGTATGATTAGTGTACGGTCAAATCGGGGGAGTCACAAGTTGGTATCAGAGCCGACTGCCTGTAGGAACCCCCCTTCCACACTCCTTGGCCGAAGTCGAGTCTAGACATTACAAAACCCTTTTACTAACATGGCTGTGTGCCTTACGGGCCCACGTCGCCATCTGGGTGGTATTAGGATCTTTTACTCCTCGATCCTTACTCTGGGACTCTGAACTCTCTTCTATTCGGGTTAAACAATTTTACTAACTCTGACTCTAGGTTCTCGATAATACTTTCTCCCGGAGAGCCCCTTATTACAGGTGATCGTCTGCTGCACCAGAAGAATCCGAAGATACTCTCCGATGTTCTCTTGAGACTTTGTGACATTGCTTTTGCAATTCCCTAACATCGCTACCCCTATAGATAGCTACATGCACTTGTCATTCTTACTTTTATTTCCAGTTGATCTTGTTATTACAAGATACCCCGAAATTCTTTATTGTTCCGAGAATACTTCGTGCCACTGCCTTGCAGTTCTTTGCCACCTGAATACCCATATGAATAGTTTCTCGCACTTATTGAGTATTTGCTCATCCACAGTTGTTTCAAGAATTTCATATCAGTCTTCGAAATACCATTCAATCTTCAGAAAATCCTCAACAGCCTGTTGTTCTTGAAATTCGTGCTCGCTTGCATTATGGTTAATTTCATAAGTCTAGTAATCTTATTGGCATCCTTTGACACTATCATTTTGAGTCCATTGATTCGACAAGTTGCGAAGGCTCGCAATCCTCAATCAGGTCCTAGAATTCATCCTTCCAGCTCAGACGTCATTTTAAACATGGGCTGGTTCTCGACCAATCAAATCGCCATCGATTGTACCCCTAAGCCTGCTCAGCTTATCCATCCTTAATCAGAGTGTTTGCTTCTGATCCCTTCATTTGGAAATCATAATTCCTTTGTATTTGAGCCATGAGTTAGTCAGATGTTTCTATAATCCGATATCCTTGCATTCTTCTTCCTGTAGTTGAGTACCGATGCTCACATCAGATCCCTTGTGGACCACCAGATCCTTTGTTGCATTTTATCCGACAGCATCCTTCATATTCAATAAGCCTGTGAGCTTTTCCTCGAATACATAATGCCTTTGGTAAATTGTATCCTCTGCTTTCTCAAGCATGCTCTACTATCGAGCTTGTGTTATTATTCTTGAAATTTGTGGTATATGATTCCACGATACCCTGACGGGTTGAACCTATGCCTTCCCTTATATGTGTGAACTCGGAAGTTTTCACGATTCATACTCATCTAGTATTTCACCAGGTAAAACTTTCAACACTAATGCCTTTATCAAAGCGAGAAGTGAATGAAAGGTTATGCATTGGAGAAGTGGGAGTCGACCTTAAACCTTGTGTTCATGCCCATGGACACGATGTAGATATTATCATTAAAGCTTCTCTTAAGTTAATTATTCCTTTGGTATAAATTCATCGTATATCTGGGATCTGGCCTTTTGCAATTGTGGTTCCGACCATGTTCTCCTTTAAATACCATTTCTCGTGCAAGTCTAATCACTTGTCTTCTGTAGAGCAATACCCCAATCCAACCTCTACTTTGATCCGTCTTCGAGTATTACCCCCTGGTATCTCGAGATTATCATGGAACTACATAACTTCTTATGAGTTCTTCATCAAGTGCTACATTCGCACTGATCCAATTTCCACGGGCTCTGAGTCAATAAACACTCAAAAACACCGATAACTGAACCGAGTCTGCAGAACGGTTCAACGTCACTTGATGATCTTCTTTAAGTACGAGTTTGTATCCGACCACGCCATTCCTAGCTTGTATGGCTATATCATTGTCGTGGTGATTTTAACTGTGCTACCTGGACCTTATTCTCGGAGCACCACTTCGACGATGAGCTAAGCTTACGTCGATTTTCCTTGTCATATCAATTCACCTTGAAAAGCAAGCTTGATTTCGAGTGTGTCGTATCTGTGCTTCCATTGACCTCTTGCTTCATCATTCCTTTGACTTGATGTCATCGCTGATCGATTACATCCTCATGAAATCTCCCGACAAATGTGTCGTGATCATCATCAGCATTCCGAGTTCTTCCAGGATATCAATTGAATTCATGATGAGAAATACCATCCTTGCCCTCGATGAGTTGTTTTGTCATCAACCACTTTATTGCCTTCCCTCCAACACAAACTTGTCCGTGTTCTGTGTTGTACCTTGAGTTCATTGCTATCCAGCATTTGTTCTTCTTTACCTTGGAGTATTACCATCTTTTATGACAAGAATGTCACGAGGATTACTCCACATCTTAGGAATTCTTGGTATAGTGATACTTCTCACCATCACCATTCTTTCTTGGTCCCCGTGTTGATTCCAACAAGTGAACGGTGTTGTTTGGATTCTTTCCTTCTAGCAACCCTATTGCTTTGAAGTTAATGGTCGGCCGTTCATTCTTAGACTACTGGTTGTTGAACCACCATTCTAACATTGATCATTCTACGTAAGCCCATATTTCGGGTGCACCTTTAACTGTGTATCTTTTCCTCAAGCATACATCATTATATCATTTGATCCGACAAATGATATCTCTTTGTTCACCTGAATTGTGGAAATTCATTTTTTGGAAATCTTGACAAAATGTTGCTGAATCCATCAGGCACCTCCTCATCTCTCCTTGGATTAGTGGAGAACTCTTGTTTCGAAACTCGCTTCCATAGTTCAATTCCCGAGAATCTTACAATGTCATCTCGACAATGTGTGTTACACCTTTCTTCTCAGGCATCCCGAGTCTGAGTTATCCTGACACCAATCAGATCTGAATCTCGGTCAGATATGATGGTTGGAACCTTTTCCAAGAGTCATAACATTGGTCTTTATATAACCTGGTAAGGTGGTGTCATGCCTAGTACACCTGGCCGGAGGACCTATTGTCATAGCTCCCATCTTAAGCAAGGTTAGCGATTTTTTTCCATGCGGAAATTGTAAAACTTATTCTACAAGTTGTTCCTGATGGATCCTTCGTGCATCCAAATTCTGAACCTTACTTGATGACCTTGTCAATGCTATCTCGAAGCATGTCTATGGTACTCTGCACATTTTGAAGCACCATGCTAAATTTCCTTTATCAACTATTCAAACACTGTTGTATGGGTAATGTCATGAAATTTTCTCTCCCCTTACCTAATGAGTTTTCTACATTATATCCTATCATGGATATCATGCTCTGCTTCACCTTGGGAAGGATATACCCCTGAAATATGTGTTTAAACGCATTTTCCTTTCCATTGTTCTGTTTAACCTGATGATCACATTTTGCTCTCCATTGGTTTGTTGACCTTTCTTGTGATCTATATAATCTAAGCAGTAATAATTCATTGCTTATGTAAACCCCTCGGTGTACCATTCTGTCAGCAAGACCCTGTTACTATTGTTGAAAACTTTCTGGTAACCGCCGATAGACGAGAACTCTACCTATTGGTCCGCCTCGTTCAACGAGCAGGAAAATGGTTCTCTTCGTCCCTCGCCCTTGGTACCGATGTTGTTGCCGACATAACCGACAGACTATCCTCTGACATGCCTTGCTTTCATGATCGTGCAATACGTCACCGCCCTTCCTGCTTTTAACCCACATGGTGGGCCCATAACCCACAGTTCCTCAGGATCGAAACCTGACTCTCCTATACACACCCCTGTTTTTAAGGTTGTTCCTCGCACCTGGCCTCGTATGTAATTCACGAGCCACCTTCCATGTGATCCTCAATCCTGGTATTAAGCACAATACTTGTTTCCGTTGCTTTGAACCCCTTTCACACTCTGTTTCAGGCAACGAACGATTGCCTACCCGCTTGAAACTTCTCATGGTACCTCCTTACTTTACTCTCGATATTTTCTTAAGTATTAGTTCGAGAGTTACTTTCCGCCGCCTTCCCCGATGTTAACTACCAGATAGTCAACCTTGCAGAGGTCTGTTCTCCCGGAATATACCCACCCTTTATTCTTTCGTAAGTACGATTGAGTTCTCGAAGAAAGGAAGCCGACTTCATCATGATGACTGAAGCATAGGGATGAAGACATCAATGTTATGGATCGACCTCTTCGAGAAGAGCAACAACGATCAAGAAGAATCACTAGGATTTTGTAACCTATTCTTCCCCCTTACACACCTCTTAAATCTCGGGACGAGATTTCTTGTAGTGGAGGAGAATTGTGACGCCCGGATAATTAAGCTACAGTGATCCCACGCTAATGATGCCACGTCACCTCGTTTATAGTTGCTAATCTCGAGTTAGTTCGAAACCGATTCAAATTCAAAATCAAAATCAAGCAAATAATAAAAGATTTTCAAATATTAAAACTAAAATGTTCAATAAATAGTAGATAAATCAGAGGCTATGATAAAATTGTATACAACATTATTGAAATGTGATAAGTGACTTAAACGACCTCAAACAGTGGCTGAAAACATTATTTACTAACCTTTTTAATAATAAAAAAATAAATATGAAATGATAATTACCCCAAACTAGTTTTTGGTGGTAGGATATATTGTGATGTGAATTGTGGGCCAACTCTCATATTTTACAAAACTCATATGGTGCCCAAACAATTAGCCAAAACAGAAAGGGAAATAAATAAAAGAAAAGAAAATACATAACAAAAAAAAGAAACCCCCCAGGCTAACTGGGCCTCGGCCCAGCCAGTGGCCTGCCAGGCCGGCCCACTCCCTCCCCTGGCCTATAACCCCGTGGGGGCATCGAACCCTAGCACGATCCCCACTTCCCCCCCCCCCACGCCGCTCTCCCCTTCCCCGATCGGATCGGGGCAAACCCCCCCACTCCCCTCGCTCCTCGCACTCCCCCGCTGCCCACTTTGCCGACGGCGCTCCCCGATGCCTCTCGTCGTCTCAGGCGCCGCCCCGCCATCGTCGCCTTGACCCCGTCGCGCGCCTCCCCGTCCTCGCCCCCTTCCCGATCCAGAAATGGATCAGGGCTCGACCTCAACGCCGTCCGATGCCGCCTGCCGGAGCCACCTCGCCGGAGCCTCTCCGCCTCGATCCCCGTCGCCCCGCCGCCGTTCACCATCGCCATCGCCGCCCAGCTCCCTCCTCCTCAACCCTCCATCCCAGCGCCCCCCACGCTCGGCTGGTTCTGGATCGGGGAGGGGCCCGATCCCGCGTCGCCTCGCACCCCCGATTCCGTCGCCCGTTGCCGCGATGGCCTCGCGTCCTCGTCCTCCTCCCCGAGCTCCGCAGGACGTCGTGCTCATCGCACCGACGCCAACCGCCACCGCCTGGAACCGTCGTCCTCATCCCCACCTCGCCGGACGGCCTCGACCTCCCCCGGCTTCACCGAGCCCTCCACGAGCTCCGCTGTGAGCCTCTCCGACGACCCCCACCTCCTTCCCCTCACCGCGCTCCGCCCTTGGCCTCCTCCTCCTCCTGCTGCCTCAGGCCGCCGTCGTTCGCCACCGCGTGCGCGCCCGCTACCACTGCCCATGTCCGCCTCCCTCCCCCCCCCCCCCGCTCGCCGCTGCTGCCCGCTGTGGGCTCGACCGTGCGCTTGCGCCAGTCGCAGCCGCTGCCGCCCTTCCCCATGGTAGCCCCGTCTTCTGCCACGGCTCCGTCGCGCCGCCTAGTCCGCTCCCCGGCCGACGCCCCATGGCCCGTGCCTCGCCGTGCCTCGTCTCCGCTCGCCGTGGCCCCGACTGGCTACGACCAGTTCGGGCGCCCCGCAGCGCCCTAGCGCTCGTGCCCGCAATGGCCATGGGCCTATGACAGCCGGGCCCCGCGGCCCCAAAACGTTTACAAAAAAATATAAATGTTAAAAACAAAGAAAAATAATAATTAAATAAACAGAATTAATAATTAATTAATTAAAGAATTAATTAACTTAACTAAACTTGGGTTAATTAAACCAAACAATTAATTAAACTAATTAATCACAATTAGATTAACCAAATAACTAATTAAACTAACAGCTGTTAGTTAATTAAATAGTCAATGACAGTGGGGCCCACCCCCTAATTAATCATGTTTAGGTTAATTAAAATTGGTTAATCAAATATGACACTGACAGGTGGGACCCATGCGTCAGGTTGACCTGGTCAACTGCTGACGTCATGCTGACGTCATGATGACGTCAGCAGACACTATTCTGGATAATGTTGATTAAATTAAATAAATAAATCCTAAAAATGATTTAAATCTTTTAAAATTTATATAAAATAAACCGTAGCTCGGATGGAAAAGCTTTGTACATGAAAGTTGCTCAGAACGACGAGACGAATTTGAATACGCAGCCCGTTTATCCGCCACGCATCCCTAGCATAGCGAACACGCCACTTTCCCCCTCTGTTTCATCTGTGCGAAAACGCGAAACACCGGGGATACTTTCCCGGATGTTTTCCCCCTTCACCGGTATCACCTCATACCGCGATAGGGCACCTCTAACGCCGTTACTTGTCATGTCATGCATCACTATGCATATGCTTGCTTAAATATTTATTGTTTCTTCCCCCTCTTCTCTCTCTAGACACCGCGACCGACGCCGCTGCTACCCAGTACGACTACGGAGTTGACGACCCCTCTCTCTTGCCAGAGCAACCAGGCAAGCCCCCCCTTTGATCACCAGATATCGCCTACTCTTCTCTATACTGCTTGCATTAGAGTAGTGTAGCATGTTACTGCTTCCCGTTAATCCTATACTGATGCATAGCCTGTCCTTGCTACTACTGTTGTTATCTTTACCTGCAATCCTAATGCTTAGCATAGGATGCTAGTATTTTCATCAGTGGCCCTACATCCTTGTCCGTCTGCCATGCTATACTATCGGGCCGTGATCACTCGGGAGTTGATCACGGGTATATACTATATGCTTTATACATGATACATGGTGGTGACTAAAGACGGGTCGGCTTGTGGAGCACCCACGAGTGATTCACGGATTGGGGGCTGAAAGGACCTTTGTCCCAACGGCCCTCTGTGTGGATCTTTGAGGCGGAGCGACAGGGCAGGTTCCGACCACCTAGGAGAGAGGTGGGCCTGGCCCTGGTCGGCGTTCGCGGATACTTAACACGCTTAACGAGATCTGGGTATTTGATCTGAGTCTGGCCATTTGGTCTATACGCACTAACCATCTACGCGGGAGTAGTTATGGGTATCCCGGCGTCGTGGTATCAGCCGAAGCCTTCTTGACGTCAGCGACGGAGCGGCGCGCGCTGGATTGGACTGGAACGCCACTAGGCTAGGTCTGCTTCCGGCCGCCCACGCAACGTGCAGGTGTGCTAAGGGCGATGGGCCCAGACCCCTGGGCGCTTAGGTTTAGACCGGCGTGCTGACCTCTCTGTTGGTCTAGGTGGGGCTGCGACGTGTTGATCTTCCGAGGCCGGGCATGACCCAGGAAAGTGTGTCCGGCCAAATGGGATCGAGCGTGTTGGGGTATGTGGTGCACCCCTGCAGGGAAGTTAATCTATTCGAATAGCCGTGATCTTCGGTAACAGGACGACTTGGAGTTGTACCTTGACCTTATGACAACTAGAACCGGATACTAACTAAAACACACCCTTTCAAGTGCCAGATACAACCGGTGATCGCTCTCTCACAGGGCGACGAGGGGAGGATCATCGGTTAGGATTATGCTATACGATGCTACTTGGAGGACTTCAGTCTACTCTCTTCTACATGTTGCAAGACGGAGGCTGCCAGAAGCGTAGTCTTCGAAAGGATTAGTTATCCCCCTCTTATTCTGGCATTCTGCAGTTCAGTCCACATATGATACCCTTACTCCATTTGATACCCATGCATATGTAGTGTAGCTCCTTGCTTGCGAGTACTTTGGATGAGTACTCACGGTTGCTTTATCCCCCTTTTCCCCCTTTCCTTTCATTCTGGTTGTCGCAACCAGATGCTGGAGTCCAGGAGCCAGACGCCACCGTCGACGACGACTCCTACTACACCGGAGGTGCCTACTACTACGTGCTGCCCGCTGACGACGACCAGGAGTAGTTTAGGAGGATCCCAGGCAGGAGGCCTGCGCCTCTTTCGATCTGTATCCCAGTTTGTGTTAGTCTTCTTAAGGCAAACTTGTTTAACTTATGTCTGTACTCAGATATTGTTGCTTCCGCTGATTCGTCTATGATCGAGCTCTTGTATTCGAGCCCTCGAGGCCCCTGGCTTGTAATATGATGCTTGTATGACTTATTTTATTTGTAGAGTTGTGTTGTGATATCTTCCCGTGGGTCCCTGATCTTGATCGTACACGTTGCGTGTATGATTAGTGCACGATTAAATCGGGGGCGTCACACAATCCAACACACGAGCACACAAAAAGCAAATAAAGAAGACAAATGGAAGAGGAGCGAAGAAAAGGCAAATCTTTTCGACAATCGGTTTAGAAGTGGTGGAGAGGAAAACGAGAGCCAAATGGAAAATAATGTAATGCGAGAGTTGAGAGTTTATGATGGGTACTTGGTATGTCTTGGCTTGGCGTAGATCTCCCCGGCAATGGCGCTAGAAATTCTTCCTGCTACTTCTTGAGCTTGAGTTTGTTTTTCCCTTGAAGAGGAAAGGGTGATGCATCAAAGTAGATTAAGTATTTCCCTCAGTTTTGAGAACAAAGGTATCAATCCAGTAGGAGACAACGCACAAGTCACTGAATACTTTCACAAACAAACACCAACTTGCACCCAACGCGATAAAGGAGTTGTCAATCCCTTCACGATTATTTGCAAAGTGAGATCTGATAGAGATGGATAATCGGTAAAGTAATCTTTTTTGGTATTTTTGGTTTATGGAACGGAAAGTAAAAGATTGCAAAGGAAGTAAATAGGAAACTAAAATTGTAGATTGGAAACTTATATGATGGAAGGTAGACCCTGGGGCCATAGGTTTCATTAGAGGCTTCTCTCAAGATAGAAATTATTATGGTGGGTAAACAAATTAGTGCCGAGCAATTGATAGAAAAGCGCAAAGTTATGACGATATCTAAGGCAATGATCATGAACATAGGCATCTCGTCTGTATCAAGTAGGCCGACTCCTGCCTGCATTTACTACTATTACTCCACACATCGACCGACTCCTGCCTGCATCTAGAGTATTAAGTTCATAAGAACAGAGTAACGCGTTAAGTAAGATGAAATGATGTAGCGGGGTAAACTCAAGCAATATGATGAAAACTATTGGAAATATGCCCTAGAGGCAATAAGAAATTAGTTATTATTGTATTTCCTTGTTCATGATAATCGTTTATTATCCATGCTAGAATTGTATTGATAGGAAACTTAGGTACATGTGTGGATACATAGACAACACCATGTCCCTAGTAAGGCTCTAGTTGACTAGCTCGTTGATCAATAGATGGTTACGGTTTCCTGACCATGGACATTGGATGTCATTGATAACGGAATCACATCATTAGGAGAATGATGTGATGGACAAGACCCAATCCTAAGCCTAGCACAAGATCGTATAGTTCGTCTGCTAAAGCTTTTCTAATGTCAAGTATCATTTCCTTAGACCATGAGATCGTGCAACTCCCGGATACCGTAGGAATGCTTTGGGTGTCCCAAACGTCACAACGTAATTGGGTGGCTATAAAGGTGCACTACGGGTATCTCCGAAAGTGTCTGTTGGGTTGGCGCGAATCGAGACTGGGATTTGTCACTCCATGTAACAAAGAGGTATCTCTGGGCCCACTCGGTAGGACATCATCATAATGTGCACAATGTGACCAAGGAGTTGATCACGGGATGATGTGTTACGGAACGAGTAAAGAGACTTGCCGGTAACGAGATTGAACGAGGTATCGGGATACCGACGATCGAATCTCGGGCAAGTATCGTACCGATAGACAAAGGGAATTGAATACGGGATTGATTGAATACTTGACATCGTGGTTCATCCGATGAGATCATCATGGAACATGTGGGAGCCAACATGGGTATCCAGATCCCGCTTTTGGTTATTGGCCGAAGAGTTGTCTTGGTCATGTCTGCATGGTTCCCGAACCCGTAGGGTCTACACACTTAAGGTTCGGTGATGCTAGGGTTGTAGAGATATTAGTATGCGGTAACCCGAAAGTTTTTCGGAGTCCCGGATGAGATCCCGGACGTCACAGGAGTTCTGGAATGGTCCGGAGGTAAAGATTTATATATAGGAAGTCCAGTTTCGGCCACCGGGAAGGTTTCGGGGGTCATCGGTATTGTACCGGGACCACCGGAAGGGTCCCGGGGATCCACCGGGTGGGGCCACCTATCCTGGAGGGCCCCATGGGCTGAAGGGGCATGGGAACCAGCCCCTGGTAGGCTGGTGTGCCCCCCCTTGGGCCTCCCATGCGCCTAGGGTTGTAAACCCTAAGGGGTGGGGGCGCCTCCACTTGGCTTGGAGGCCAAGCCACCCCTAGGGCTGCCGCCCCCTTCCCTAGGTGGGATCCACAAGGGTCCGGCGCCCCCTAGGCCCCTATATATAGTGGAGGGGAGGGCGGGCAGCCACACCCAAGGCCCTGGCGCCTCCCTCCCTCCCGTGACACCTCTTCCTCCCGGCTTGTGCTTGGCGAAGCCCTGCCGGGATCCCGCGACTTCCACCACCATGCCGTCGTGCTGCTGGATCTCCATCAACTTCTCCTTCCCCCTTGCTGGATCAAGAAGGAGGAGATGTCTCCTCTCCGTACGTGTGTTGAACGCGGAGGTGCCGTCCGTTCGGCGCTAGGATCATCGGTGATTTGGATCACGACGAGTACGACTCCATCAACCCCGTTCTCTTGAACGCTTCCACTTAGCGATCTACAAGGGTATGTAGATGCACTCCCCTTCCCCTCGTTGCTATATTACTCCATAGATTGATCTTGGTGATGCGTAGAAAATTTTAAATTTCTGCTACGATCCCCAACAGTGGCATCATGAGCTAGGTCTATGCGTAGATTCTATGCACGAGTAGAACACAAAGTCATTGTGGACGATGATTTGTTCAATTTTCTTTCCGTTACTAGTCTTATCTTGATTCAGCGGCATTGTGGGATGAAGCGGCCCGGACCGACCTTACACGTACTCTTACGTGAGACAGGTTCCACCGACTGACATGCACTAGTTGCATAAGGTGGCTAGCGGGTTTCTGTCTCTCCCACTTTAGTTGGATCGGATTCGATGAAAAGGGTCCTTATGAAGGGTAAATAGCAATTGGCATATCACCGTTGTGGTTTTGCGTAGGTAAGAAACGTTCTTTCTAGAAACCCATAGCAGCCACGTAAAACATGCAACAACAATTAGAGGATGTCTAACTTGTTTTTGCAGGGTATGCTATGTGATGTGATATGGCCAAAAGGATGTGATGAATGATATATGTGATGTATGAGATTGATCATGTTCTTGTAATAGTAATCACGACTTGCATGTCGATGAGTATGACAACCGGCAGGAGCCATAGGAGTTGTCTTAATATATTTATGACCTGCATGTCAATGAAAACGCCATGTAATTATTTTACTTTATTGCTAACCGTTAGCCATAGTAGTAGAAGTAATAGTTGGCGAGGCAACTTCATGAAGACACGATGATGGAGGTCATGATGATGGAGATCATGGTGTCATGCCGGTGACGATGGTGTTCATGCGCGCCTCGAAGATGGAGATCAAAGGCGCAAGCTGATATTGGCCATATCATGTCACTTTATGATTTGCATGTGATGTTTGTCATGTTTACATCTTATTTGCTTAGAACGACGGTAGCATAAATAAGATGATCCCTCGCAATAATTTCAAGAAAGTGTTCCCCCTAACTATGCACCATTGCTAAGGTCCGTTGTTCCGAAGCACCATGTGATGATCGGGTGTGATAGGTTCTAACATTCAAATACAACGGGTGTAAGCCAGATTTACACACGCAATACACTTAGGTTGACTTGACGAGCCTAGCATGTACAGACATGGCCTCGGAACACGGAAGACCGAAAGGTCGAACATGAGTCGTATAGAAGATACGATCAACATGAAGATGTTCACCGATGATGACTAGTCCGTCTCACGTGATGGTCGGACACGGCCGAGTTGACTCGGATCATGTATCACTTAGATGACTAGATGGATGTCTATCTAAGTGGGAGTTCATTGAATAATTTGATTAGATGCACTTAATTATCATGAACATAGTCAAAAGGTCTTTGCAAATTATGTCGTAGCTCACGCTTTGGTTCTACTATTTTAGATATGTTCCTAGAGAAAATTTAGTTGAGAGTTGACAGTAGCAATTATGCGGACTGGGTTCGTGAACTAAGGATTGTCCTCATTGCTGCACAGAAGGGCTATGTCCTTAATGCACCACTCAGTGCGTTGAACCTCGAGCGTCGTCTGTAGATGTTGGGAAACATCTGACATACACGTTTTGATGACTACGTGATAGTTCAGTGCGTAATGCTAACGGTTTAGAATTGTGGCACCAAAGACGTTTTTGAAACGTCGCAGAACATATGAGATGTTCCAAAGACTGAAATTGGAATTTCAAACTAGTGCCCACGTCAAGAGGTATGAGACCTCTGACAAGTTTCTTAAGCCTGCAAACTAAGGGAGAAAAACTCAATCGTTGAGCATGTGCCCAAGGTTATGAGCCTTATGAGCTACCAAACTGCTCTATACTCTTAAACTAAAGACGGGTAACTAGTGGATAAAAGAGGGTTGGATACGCCCCTCTACCAATATCTATACAAATAGAATAGTCCATTTATACAGAATGGTAAAGAGGGCTCCTCTATGATTATCAATTCCAGAAATCCATACAAATAAGAAAGGGTATTTTATCCTTACCAACTGGATCTTGTTGCACCCGGTAACAAACATTCATAAACCATTTCTCGAAGTATGTGTCCAGATAGCCCAAAATGTCGATAGTTAGCTCTAGGTCTTCCGGTCAAAAAACAACATCAATGAAGGCGTGTAGGTGCACTATTACGCGGTAGGGATTGCAATTTTTCTCGCATTTTCGTTTTTTCACTCAAACTCAAGGGCGAAACTTTGCTTCTTATCTTTTTTTAAAGATTGACGAATCAAATGCTCAGATTGTCTGAGTACTGCAATCGCTTGAATCGGGTGGGAGTTAATCTTCCAGATGAGAAAGTGATGGTTCTCCATAGTGACTGCCACCAAGCTATTGGAGCTTCGTGATGAACTATAACATATCAGGGATAGACATGATGGTCCTTGAGCAACTCACGATGTTTGACACCGCGAAAGTAGAAATCATGTAGGAGCATCAATTGTTGGTGGTTAAAACACTAGTTTCAAGAAGGGCAAGGGAAAGAAGGGATACATCATGAGACGGCAAATCAGTTGCTGCTCTAGTGAAGAAACCCAAGGTTGAACCAAACCCGAGACTAAGTGCTTCTATAATGAGGGGAACAATCACTGAAGCAGAACTACCCTAGATACTTGGTAGATGAGAAGGCTGGCAAGGTCGACAGAAGTATTCTGGATATACGTCATATTATTGTGTACTTTACTAGTACTCCTAGTAGCACCAGGGTAATAAATACCGGTTTGGTTGCTAAGCGTTAGTAACTCGAAATAAAAGGCTGCGGAGACTAGCTAAAGGTGAGATGACGATATGTGTTGGAAGTGTTTCCAAGGTTGATGTGATCAAACATCGCACGCTCCCTCTACCGTCGAGATTGGTGTTAAACCGAAATAATTGTTATTTGGTGTTTGCGTTGAGCATAGACATGATTGGATTATGTTTATCGCCACACGGTTATTCATTTAAGGAGAATAATGGTTACTCTGTTTATTTGAATAATACCTTCGATGGTCTTGCACCTAAAATGAATGGTTTATTGAATCTCGATCGTAGTGATACACATGTTCATGCCAAAAGATATAAGATAGTAATGATAGTACCACGTACTTGTGGCACTGCCATTTGAGTCATGTTGGTATAAAACGCATAAAGAAGCTCCATGTTGATGGATCTTTGGTCTCACTCGTTTTGAAAAGATTGAGACATGCGGACCGTGTCTATTGGTAGATATGCATGAAGAAACTCCATGCAGATGGATCGTTTGGACTCACTTGATTTTGAACTTGAGACATGCAAATCATACCACATGGGAAAGATGACTGAAAGGCCTCATTTTCAGTAAGATGGAACAAGAAAGCAACTTGTTGGAAGTAATACATTTTGATGTGTGCAGTCCAATGAGTGCTGAGGCATGCAGTGGATATCGTTATGTTCTTACTTCACAGATGATTCGAGTAGATGCTGAGTATCTTTACTTGATGAAACACAAGTCTGAATTATTAAAAGGTTCAAGTAATTTTAGAGTGAAGTTGAAGATCGTCGTGACAAGAGGATAAAATGTCTATGATGTGATCATAGAGATGAATATATGACTTACGAGTTTGGCACACAATTAAGACATTGTGGAAATTGTTTCACAACTAATACCGCCTAGAACACCATAGTGTGACGGTGTGTCCGAACATCATAACTACACCCTATTGGATATGGTGCATATCATGATGTCTCTTATCAAATTACCACTATCGTTTATGGGTTATGCATTAGAGACAACCGCATTCACTTTAAATAGGGCACCACGCAATTCCGTTGAGACGACGCCGTATGAACTATGGTTTAGAGAAACCTAAGTTGTCGTTTCTTAAAAGTTTGGGGCTACGACGCTTATGTGAAAAAGTTTCAGGATGATAAGCTCGAACCCAAAGCGGATAAATGCATCTTCATAGAATACCCAAAATAGTTGGCTATACCTCCTATTTCAGATCCGGAAGCAAAAGTGATTGTTTCTAGAAACGGGTCCTTTCTCAAGGAAAAGTTTCTCTCGAAAGAATTGAGTGGGAGGATGATGGAGACTTGATAAGGTTATTGAACCGTCACTTCAACTAGTTTGTAGCAGGGCACAGGAAGTTGTTCCTGTGGCACCTACACCAATTGAAGTGGAAACTTATGATAGTGATCATGAAACTTCGGATCAAGTCACTTCCAAACCTCATAGGTCGAAAAGGATGCATACTACTTCAGAGTGGTACGTAATCCTACCTTGGAAGTCATGTTGCTAGACAACAATGAACCTACAAGCTATGGAGAAGCAATGGTGGGCCCGGATTCCGAGGAATGACTCGAGGCCATAAAATCCAAGAGAGGATCCATGTATAAAAACAAAGTATAGACTTTGGAAGAACTACTTGATAGTCGTAAGGCTGT
Source organism: Triticum urartu (assembly GCF_056163025.1). Classification (NCBI taxonomy): domain Eukaryota; kingdom Viridiplantae; phylum Streptophyta; class Magnoliopsida; order Poales; family Poaceae; genus Triticum; species Triticum urartu. Next base: position 21,645,781 of record NC_141875.1, read on the forward strand.
TGGGTGCAAATGGATTTTGAAAGGAAGACGGACAATGATGGTAAATGTCACCATTAAGAAAGCTCGACTTGTTGTTAAGATGTTTTCCGACAAGTTCAAAGGAGTTGACTACGATGAGACTTTCTCACTCATAGCGATGCTAAGAGTCTGTTGGAATTATGTTGGCAGTTACTGCATTATTTATGAAATCTTGCAGATAGGATGTCAAAACATTGTTTCCTCGACGTTTTTCTTGAGGAAATGTTGTATGTGATAAAACCAGAAGTTTTTTGACAATCCTGAAAGATGCTAACAATTATGCGAAGCTCCAGCAATCCTTCTAAGGACTGGAGTAAGCATCTCGGAGTTGGAATGTACGCTTTGATGAGATGATCAAAGATTTTGGGTTTATACAAAGTTTATGAGAAACTTCTATTTCCAAAGAAGTGAGTGGGAGCACTATAGAATTTATGATGAGTATATGTTGTTGACTATTGTTGATCAGAAATGATGTAGAGTTTCTGGAAAGCATATAGGGTTATTTGAAAAGTGTTTTTCAATGGAAAACCTGAATTAAGCTACTTGAACATTGAGCATCAAGATCTATAAGGATAGATCAAAATCGCTTAATAGTACTTTCAAACGAGCACATACCTTGACGGAATTTTGAAGGAGTTCAAAAATAGATCGGCAAAGAAGGAGTTCTTGGCTGTGTTATAAGGTATGAGTATTGAGTAAAACTCAAGACCTGACCACGGCAGAATAGAGAGAAAGGACGAAGGTCGTCCCCTATGCTTTAGACGTAGGCTCTAAAGTATGTTGTGTTGTGTACCGCACCTGAAGTGTGCCAAGCCATGAGTCAGTCAAGGGGTACAAGTGTGATCTAGGAATGGATCACAGGACAACGGTCAAGGTTATCCTTAGTAACTAGTGGACTAAGGAATTTTCTCGATTATGGAGGTGGTAAAAGAGTTCGTCGTAAAGGGTTACGCCGATGCAATCTTTGACACTAATCTGGATGATTCTGAGTAGTAAACCAGATTCGTATAGTAGAATAGTTATTTGGAATAGCTCCAAATAGAGCGTGGTAGCTGCATATACAAGATGACATAGAAATTTGTAAAGCACACACAGATCTGAAAGGTTCAGACTCATTGACTATAACATCTCTCACAAGCATAATATAATCAAACCTAAACTCTTTTGGTGTTAGTCACATGGGGATGTGACCTTGAGTGTTAATCACATAGCGATGTGAACTGGATTATTAACTCAATTGCAAGTGGGAGACTGTTGGAAATATGCCCTAGAGGCAATAATAAATTAGTTATTATTGTATTTCCTTGTTCATGATAATCGTTTATTATCCATGCTAGAATTGTATTGATAGGAAACTCAGATACATGCGTGGATACATAGACAACACCATGTCCCTAGTAAGCCTCTAGTTGACTAGCTCGTTGATCAATAGATGGTTACGGTTTCCTAACCATGGACATTGGATGTCATTGATAACGGGATCACATCATTAGGAGAATGATCTGATGGACAAGACCCAATCCTAAGCCTAGCACAAGATCGTATAGTTCGTCTGCTAAAGCTTTTCTAATGTCAGGTATCATTTCCTTAGACCATGAGATTATGCAACTCCCGGATACCGTAATGCTTTGGGTGTGCCAAACGTCACAATGTAACTAGGTGGCTATAAAGGTGCACTACGGGTATCTCCGAAAGTGTCTGTTGGGTTGACGTGAATCGAGACTGGGATTTGTCACTCCATGTAACGGAGAGGTATCTCTGGGCCCACTCGGTAGGACATCATCATAATGTGCACAATGTGACCAAGGAGTTGATCACGGGATGATGTGTTACGAAATGAGTAAAGAGACTTGCCGGTAACGAGATGAACAAGGTATCGGGATACCGACGATCGAATCTCGGGCAAGTATCGTACCGATAGACAAAGGGAATTGAATACGGGATTGATTGAATCCTTGACATCGTGGTTCATCCGATGAGATCATCATGGAACATGTGGGATCCAACATGGGTATCCAGATCCCACTGTTGGTTATTGGCCGGAGAGTTGTCTCGGTCATGTCTGCATGGTTCCCAAACCCGTAGGGTCTACACACTTAAGGTTCGGTAACGCTAGGGTTGTAGAGATATTAGTATGCGGTAACCCGAAAGTTGTTCGGAGGCCCGGATGAGATCCCGGACGTCACAGGAGTTCCGGAATGGTCCGAAGGTAAAGATTTATATATATGAAGTCCAGTTTCGGCCACCGAGAAGGTTTCGGGGGTCATCGATATTGTACCGGGACCACCGGAAGGGTCCCGAGGGTCCACCGGGTGGGGCCACCTATCCCGGAGGGCCCCATGGGCTGAAGGGGCGTGGGAACCAGCCCCTGGTGGGCTGGTGCGCCCCCCCTTGGGCCTCCCATGCGCCTAGGGTTGGAAACCCTAAGGGGTGGGGGCGCCTCCACTTGGCTTGGAGGCCAAGCCACCCCTAGGGCTGCCGCCCCCTTCCCTAGATGGGATCTTCAAGGGGCCGGCGCCCCCCTAGGCCCCTATATATAGTGGAGGGGAGGGAGGGCAGCCGCACCCAAGTCCCTGGCGCCTCCCTCCCGTGACACCTCTTCCTCCCCGCTTGTGCTTGGCTAAGCCCTACCGGGATCCCGCTACTTCCACCACCACGCCGTTGTGCTGCTGGATCTTCATCAACTTCTCCTCCCCCCTTGCTGGATCAAGAAGGAGGAGACGTCTTCGCTCCGTACGTGTGTTGAACGCGGAGGTGCCGTCCATTTGGCGCTAGGATCATCGGTGATTTGGATCACGACGAGTACGACTCCATCAACCCCGCTCTCTTGAACGCTTCCTCTTAGCGATCTACAAGGGTATGTAGATGCACTCCCCTTCCCCTCGTTGCTAGATTACTCCATAGATTGATCTTGGTGATGCGTAGAAAATTTTAAATTTCTACTACGATCCCCAACAAAAACCCCATCTTGTTATCCTCGATGGCAACAATACAATACGTGTCGGTTTCCCTTCTGTCACTGGGATCGAGCACCGCAAGATTGAACCCAAAGTTAAGCACTTCTCCCATTGCAAGAAAAAAACAATCTAGTTGGCCAAACCAAATCGATGCTTCGAAGAGACTTGCAAAGATATCAAATCATGCATATAAGAATTCAGAGGAGATTCAAATAATATTCATAGATAAGCTGATCATAAATCCCCAATTCATCAGATCTCGGCAAACACACCGCAAAAAGGTATTACATTGAATAAATCTCCAAGAACATCGAGGAGAACATGGTATTAAGAATCACAGAGAGAGAAGAAGCCATCTAGCTACTAGCTATGGACCCGTAGGTCTGTGGTAAACTACTCACGCTTCATCAGAGAGGCCATGGTGTTGATATAGAAGCCCTCCGTGATCGAATCCCCCTCCGATAGGATGCCGAAAAAAGGTTGCGGCGGTGGAAAAGTGTTTTCATGGCTCTCCTGGTAGGTTTTGAAATATTTGAGAATATATAGGTGGAAGAAATTGGTCGGTGGAGTCATGAGGGGCCCACAAGGGCGGGGGCGCGCCCTACCCCCCTGGGGGCGCCCTCCATCCTTGTGGCCGCCTCGTGGTTTCCTAATGTGCACTTCAAGTCCTCTGGATGTCTTATGGTCCAAGAAAAATCATCACAAAAGTTTCATTCCGTTTGGTATACCTTTTCTGCGAAACTCTAAAAAAAGAAAAAAAGCAAGAACTGGCATTGGGCTCTTGGTTAATAGATTAGTCCCAAAAATCATATAAAATAGCATATTAATGCATACAAAACATCCAAAACAGATAATATAATAGCATGGAACAATCAAAAATTACGGATACACTGGAGACGTATCACATGTCGATGGGTGGTGGCGGCTCAAACCGGGGGCGACGGGAATCGGCGCTGGCGATGAGCCGAGGCAGAATACACTACGGGACCTCGTCGGCGAAGGGGTTGTGGGGCACAACAGCTAGCACTGGAGGGCGCATCGGCCTCCTGGGTGTGCCCCGAGCACATTGCCGTGCTTGGAAGCGAGTGACGCGTGCTTTGGCGGTGACGGCGAGGCGAGCGGCGGAAGGAACCTTCGGCAATGGCATCTGCAGCAGCAGGCACGAACACGGATGTAGCGCGCGCGACCAGCACATTTTGGTGAACAGGGGAAGGAGAAGACCCTGTTGATGGGCTAGGACTGCACTGCGCTGACTCAAGGCCCAGGTGATTAGGTGAGCTCTTCCTTTTCTTTTTATTATTTTCTGTTTCTTATTTTCTCTGAGTTTTGTATTTTATTTTCACACTAAATGAATTTTGTTGAATTTGAAAATTGGCACATAAATAGTATGCAATACAATGAAATAGCTCACAAAGTTTGGGCGTATTTGGAAATGCTTAAATTTAACTATATAATTAAATGGCTCATTTAAGTGTTGCTGGTCGAATTTTAATTAGGTTAAGAGCACTGTAAATATCCAAATAATGTTGGTTCTTACATGACAATTAGTTAGTGAATATTTGCGACCCAACTTACAAAAAAAAATTACTATCTGAAGAAATAATAATTTGACTTGTTATTTGAATTTGAATTGACTTGAGTTTTAATCAAGCGGCAATTTGGCAATGCAAAGCGTGATGACATGGCATCATTAGAATGGGTTCACCGTAGCCTGACATCGGAGGTGTTACGAAAAAATCTAGGCTATACATATCTAACAAATATCTTTGATAAAGGTTTCTCGAGTGTATGCTTGCTTATCTTTGGCACAATTTTTTTGTAGAGTGGGGTGTCTTTGGCACAATTCTATTTGTGGTTCTTTTCTAGCCAAATGTGCCTTTTATATTTTTCGAGCTTCAACAATCAGTTAGTAAAGCACGCACTCCAGGTTCTTCATACTTGGAAATAAAATATACTAGTTTAAGAAACATGTCTGTGAAATTAGAACGGTATTTCATAATTGATTGCGAGAAACTCTGAATTGATTTAGGGGATGCATGGACACAAACATAAGGCGACGTGTAATGGAACAATTTGTGTGCATATGAATGTTAATTATGTATGCTTGTGCTGCATGGTTGGCACAAGCTAGAATGCATCATCATAGAGGCCCTCATTTATTTCCGTGATATTTCTCTCTTCTCCCTTTTCTTGAGAGTCGCTCGAAGCTTCTCGGCTCATCTACCTCTTCTTCGGTGGTGCCGCTGGGCATAGGGGGTGGAGGAGGGCCCATGTATTAATTTTAGATGGTGTGACTAGGTTTATGTCCAGATGAGGGTTGTCCATAGGGAACTTCTCATTATGTTGTGTAAGAGAAGACCTCTGGTGAATGCTAGCATTGTCATAAGGTAGTAGGGTGTTGTTTACTACTAGGAAAATGCTTATACATAGAATTTTAGCAGTAGCGCCTGTTTGAGCACCCACGCTATTGATATTTACCAGTAGCGCCGGTCAAAACGGGCGCTACTGCTACTGCGTAGCAGCAGCGCTGGTTGGCGCAGGCCGCACTGCTGTTTAGCGGGCCGCCGGGGCCAAAGGGCAGGCCACTTAGCTGTAGCGTGTGATTTATGCCCGCGCTACAGCTAGTGGACTTAGTAGTAGCGCTTACCCATTGCCCACGCTGTTGTTAAGCCCACTACCTCCCCCCACGCGCCCCCCGGCCCGGCCTCATCACTCTCACTCACACTCCACACTCCTCCCTCGATCCCCCGCGCGCCGTCGTCGACCCCCGCACGCTGCCGTCCCCCGCGCCGGCCCTCCTTCCTGCGTCGGCCGCCCTCGCCCGCGCCGGCCCTCCTCCCCGCCGGCCGCCCAGCTCCCCCGCGTCGGCCTCCTCCTCCGCCCGTTGCCCCAGCCCCCGCGCCGGCCCTCCTCCACCGAGAGGTACTCCTCCCTCCTTCCTCCTCCTCCCTCCCTCCCTTGTTATAGTTATTAGAGTAGTTATTTTGAATCCTATGTAGTTGAAAAAATGTAGGTTATTAGAATAATGTAGGTTATGATCGAACCTTAGCTAGGACAGATTAGGTATGAACCCTAGATAATTTGTATGAACCCTAGGTTTTTAAATTTAGCTAGGTTTTAAAGTTAGGACAGAAATTTAGCTAGGTTTTTAATTAGGTGTAGTTAATAGAATTTAGGTGTTTAAAGTGTATTTAAAAGAGTTTTAGGTGTTTTAGTTGTTTTAGGTGTAGTTAACAGAATTTTAGGTGTTTTAGTTGTTTTAGGTGTAGTTAACAGAATTCTAGGTATTTTTTTAGTTAAAGCAATTGTTGTTATTTTTTTAGTTAAAGCAATGTTTCCTGTTATATGCAAATTTGCAGTGGACATGTCATATTTTGAACATGTCACATTAATTAAGCATTTTGTTCTCGACGTCGACGATGCCTATCCCGCATCCTCGTCGTCGACTCGGCGGAGGACTCCTGGTTGAGCCGAGGGGCCATGTCCGGGACTGGGCTCCGCCGGGCTGGTACTGGGTTGTGCTACCTTCTGGTGAGCGCAGCTTAGTGAGGAGCTAGCCCGTCGTCGACCCGGAGCTTCTTTGGTGGCGGTCACGTGGGCCTGCATCGGTGGAGAGGCTTGAGTCCCCCGCGCAGGTGGTACAGCACCGTGTCACGGAGGAGAACACGCACGTCCAGCGCTACTTGGTTGCGTTGGCGAACGGCCGGTTTTCCAATACCTGGCAGATTCTTTGGGGATCTCACCGGAGCTATGATCCGGTGATGGTTCCTTCTCTTTGGGTGTCCACCGCGGCCCACTGAACCTAGAGGAGCTATTATTCGAGATGTATTAGTGATATTATATGATGATCTTTACTACAAACTACTATATATGTATTCGATGATGGATTATTAATTACCTATTAGTTGTTTGCTTATTGAATGCAAAAGATGAGCGCGGTTTGTGCTACAAACTACTATATATGTATTCATGATGGATTATATGATGATCTTTGCTACAAACTACTACAAACTACAAATTTTAGGTGTTTTAGTTGTTATATGATGATCTTTTCTACAAACTACTATATATGTATTCGATGATGGATTATTAAATACCTATTAGGAAATGTCTGACGACGAAAGGGAATTTGCTATGTGCGAGTAATGCGAAGATGAGCGCGGTCTGTGCGACAGGCCTCACCTGATAGAAGGTCGGCGCTTCAACATCAAACTCCAAGAGACCTTCGATGTTGAAACGGTATGCAACGACAAGTGTTTTTTGTTATTTTTTGCACGACTTCTCTGCTTCTTCAACGTGTAATTTCCGTCTTTTACAATTCGACTAGCTTATCCCATGCCATGCAAGACGCTATGTCTTGGAGAAGATGAGTTTTGAAGATCATGAAAGAATGGAGACAAAGATAATTCAACTAAGGACCCATCATGGTTATGATTTTGCTGTAAATCTATACAATTATGTGAACTCATCCAATTTTGGTTGCCTGAATTGGGAAGCCCTTTGCAAGGGGTATGATTTTCATGAGGGTATGCTTCTCACCTTCGATCTTGGTGATCCTGACATCGATGAAAATGATATGACCATTTGGGTCCTTGTTGACACGCTTCCAGTTCTACCGCTGTGTAAGTTTCTTAAACATATTTACTAAGTAATTTATATTGTTTATTTCAAAATATTTGACAGCTTATTTCCATTGACAGCTTATTTTCATTCTTTAAAAAATGTACGGAAAATGGTAGACAGAACCTACTACTACAATGATGAAGCACAATTAACTTATAAGGAGCAAGATGATCTTATCGCATTTTTTACTAATCTTGAGAATTACAATAGCTATTATCAAACTCCTCCACATTATGGTCAATACGTGCCACTAGTGCACGTGTTAAACTACGGTAACATCAATGGAGATATCATGGTAAGATTTTCTACTATTACGACATTCGTGCATCTTTTGCATAAATTCTTCTAAAACTAAACTACATTGCTAACTACAAAGTTATTACTATGTTTTTTAACAGAAAATCCCGATGGATTGTGTGCCTCATCTGATGTTGCCGAGAGGTCGCGTTAATGTTATGGGCTTACAGCCACCACGGCCAGGTTAGCCGCAGTATCCACATCACTCCTGTCCATACCGAATTTCTATAAGCGAGGAAGCCATGATAATAAATGATTTCAAAAAATGTTTGAACCATCGTAGAGAGCTACTTGGAAGCAACATTGTGCGTAGGCCAAGACTTGGAGACAGGATGATCTCCGTTCTTTATTATGGAGAGTCAATTTTCCTTAATGGAGAGTCAATGCCTATCTTGTTTTATGATATTTTACCTAAGAGAGGATAGAGTAGGTCGTATGAGAGGAGTAGGTCGTACCTAGAATGTGTTATTATGTGCTACAATTAATGTGTTAGAGTTGATGATGAGGAGGAGTTATGATTATGACTAGTGACCAACTTGTTATATGATGTCTCATTGACGAACATTGTTTGGTGGTGATGACAAGTGGTAATGAATATGCTATTTAAACAGACTAGTTCATGATGAGTTGTTATTGTATAAAAGATATATCTGTTTAAACATGTAAAGCGCCAAAATGCTAAAAAACATAAATGGTAGCAGTAGCGCTGGCCTAAAAACGCGCTACTAGTACTTGAACTTACTAGTAGCGCTGGCCTAAAAACGCGCTACTGCTACAAAATAGCTGTAGCGCCGTAGCAGTAGCGCTGGTGCCCGCGCTACTGGTAGCACAAAAACCAACGCTACTGGTAAGCTTTTCCCTAGTAGTGTCTCATATTGTCCAGGGCGTAGAATGGGTTTGGGGATATGGCGATCTCTCCCACAATAAGCTCGACGAAGCGATGGCTTGGGCAATGTCGGCATCCTCTCGCCTCTTTCTTCATTGGCATTCAAGCAGATGAAAGAGGAGAGTGGGTCTGTGCATACCCACTTGGATATGGTGTTCACTAAGATAAATTCGTTTGATCTTCAACCACTACATTCACTTCAGATGCTGGAATTGCAGATCAAAGAAGCAAGAGATTTTGCAAGCCTTCTTCAACCCCCATGGTGTGGCCCTCTATACTTCTCCCGTAGATGTCAAGGTCGTTGGCTACATTAGGACCAAATTGCAATCTAGGTTTATATTTAGGGTCGTGCTTATAAAAATGGAAGAAGATTAATGTAATCTATTATATAATTAAAACAAGAATAAAACAAGCCATGACGTTCGTCCACACAGATTAAATTATCTTGACCACTAATTTTATAGATTAAGGGTTGAGATTTTTAGATGTAAACGTTACACACAAAAATTGTTACGTACAAACAATTGAACACGTCACGTACACATAGTCTATTTTTCTCATGTACAAGTAAGTCATATTTTTTCTGCCCAAAGCCAAACGCCATGGGCCAGAGATGTATTCGGAGAAGTTAATGATTGAGAAGAGAAACAAAAAAATAATTTGGAAGGACTCAGCCGGACATAAAACGGTTTGGTCCAGGCGTATGTGCATAGGCAGGTCAAATCCTATTATGAGTAGGACAAGGATCGTGTAACCTATTATGAGTGTACGTGTCTATGCCGGTTGCCGGACATAAATATATAAACTTATTAAAGATTCTATTGATCCATAGTGTATGCATACCTAGACTGCCAGCTTTTGAACGTGTGCGTGAATACCTCATGCTTCGGATGATCTCGCCGCCCGCCAGTGCTGAGGCTCCTGCCACACTGCGGGGTGATCTGCTATTTAGAACAACGCAACAACAATCGACGATGTATGTGGTTATCACTAAAACGTTGTTTATTTAGCTCTTGGTCAGATAGTTATGATCATTCCAGCAGCAGTATGAGCTACGACAGCAGCAGAGGCGCGAGACAGGAACGCAGTGGCATGGCCACGTAGCCGCTGACTTGCGCAGTTGTGGCGATGTGGTCGAGTCAACTGGTGAGTACGATCAGGTGCTTCTCGGCCGCCCGAGGAGAACACAAGCATGTATGCATGCTTCTTGATGTGAACCGATCTATATATCTCATGCCTAAGCATACGTACATTAACTGATTCTTCGTGGTAATACTAGCTTACTACATACGGGATGTACCAACTAGGCTGCATATTTTTTAAAATCATGTACACATGTATTTGTGAGATAGATATATGCGTTTTTATGCATTTGTTTTAATTTTCAAGGTAGGATATGCCCCACGCTGCAACTCCATGAGGTGTCTCTGTAATTCATTAGGAAATTCTGCAATAAAATATGATTCTGTCGAGTTTCAGTTGGAATTGTTTAAATTATGAACAATGGGGTTTTAAATTGACACTAGGAATTTTACAAGTGGAACTACCGCAGAATTTAGTCGTGTGACTGCAATGTAGCGAGTTATTTTGGTACTCCCACCAATCCGTTCCAAAATTATTCTGTCAAGTATTTTTTTTTGTCAAAAGAAAGGTACAAGTAAATAACTCGACAAACCAATAGAGTTTTGTGGTCATAGTATCTGTGCATGACAACTTGGATATTGAAAAAGAATATAGGAGTTTCTATTGCAAAGATATATCTACTTTGCATTGTAAGATGGTTACTAAGATGGGCATATTGATGAAGATGGTTCATAGAAAGGATAAGGAAGTTTGAAATATGCTAGAGCTTGCAAATCATGTGTTGTAATGGCAACCTATTTCTTCAGCGTAGATACTTTGATATGTTCTTGAGATGTTGTTATGATCACCACTGGATGTAAGAGAACAAAATTTACCAGCACACACACTGTTATGAAGCTTTAGATTTCTTCTTCGTTGGAAAAGTATTGTCTTTTTCTAAATCATAATTTTGAAGAGAACCTTAAAGACTTACATATGCACTACTATATGTTATACCATGGAAACTGACATATATACATAACACTATGTAAGAGGTGCAGGTAATTTATGCTTTTGATACACCAAGTCTGTATTTTTCTTCAAAATCTGCAGTATTTGTTCACACTTTTAAGCAAGAAACGGAAGATACATCTATGTGCTGAAAAGGTGATGTCATCTACTATTTTAAAATCACCGCTTCACTTTCCACTTCGAGCAACTTTGATGTTCCTCTACGTAAGAGTATGGTCGGCTGAGGTTTACCGTGCTCCACTATTTAGGTTGCCAGTAAAGTCTCCTATTTTCCATGTAAAAATACTTATTTGCCTACTTTTAATGTGAAAGATGAAAGATTATTGCCTACTTAACCAGGCTCATCCAATACACAAAACTGGGCAAGCTCATAGGACGAATTGCTCATTACTAAGATGGCTACAGGAAAATAAGTACACTATATTATAAATTTTATTTGGACCACAATCTAAATTTGAGTCATGATATTGTACAAATCAAAAGATGTTGCGGGGGTAATAAGACCACTGAGAATTCATGTAGATAAAGAGATATGTAGGTTCAAATATGTGTAGGAGATACAAATGTTTATAAATAGTACTTGGTGATTTTGTTTTCAATGCCAATGGGCAGATACACACCAATTACATAGAAAATAGAAACTTGGAAACCTTAAATGAAACAAAGAAAGGGATTGTTTATTCAACCGGTGAACAAACAATATTTTAGTGTTTGGTCTAGCCGCGCAAATGCGCGGGTCACACTACTAGTTCTTATTTATTCCAGGATCCTTTTATAATGTTGCAACAACTTTGATACAATACACCATCTTCTCGGACATTTAGTCCCCTACCCTCATTTTAAAGCAATGGTATAGCCTCTTATATTGCAAGCTCTGTTCTTTTGCCATGTTTTTTGTTAGAATATTCGTGATTATGTCATTGCAGAAAGAAGACGGGAAACACGATATTTGTTAGTGAGATTGACCAAGATGGCTACAAGCCCCAAGGCATAACTAGCGGTGCTCCCCACATGTACTAATCGACATAGTACAGATCTGGCAAGCCCTTCAAGGCCATCAAACACATCTGGACCGTCGTGCCACAACCGGTATAACACTGGTGCTATAGACGCCTGGACTATCCCCTTCATGATCTCGTGTCTTCCCTACCAGCCTCATCTACTCTATTTGTCCACCCCCACAATGCCTTCATATTATAGGCCCTGAGGTTACATGTGCTTGACTAAAAACCCTAACCCTTCACATGCTCCAAGTCTAACTGAACCCGATATACATATTTGACACAACTTCCACACTCCACTTTGATGAATGTGTCCTTTGCCGTCTTGAAGTCACCGTATTCGCTTGAACACATATGTATAAGTACACTTTGGTCTTTTCTTGCTTGCTCACTTGTATGAGCTGTCCGGCAAGCCCTCCACTTCAAACTTGGTCACCTTGACTAGTAACCTCACCACTGATGGATTCTCCTAGCTCCACTTTCAATGATGTTTGCTCGTATCTTGCATAGATTTTTCTTGGTCATTGTTTTCTTCACCAAGAGCTTCTTGTCCTTCTTGACCCTCATGGTCTTCTGTACCCTATCCACCTTGTCTGACATAATCATCGCCATGAAGTTTTCCAAGCAAAAATAGATTTCTCCCCACCTTTCGCATGTGTCTAACATCCTTGAGCATGTGAACAATGCCATCTTCAGTCTTGATTTTGACATCGCCAATGCCCATAATGCACCGAGGCATATCGTCGCCTTGATAGACAGCTCCAACATCACTATATTAATAGGAAGCAAACTACTATTTGTTAGGTGACACATGATAAGAGCTCGTCGTATTTAATACCCATGCCTCATTGGACTACTGGCTTGATAAGGTAAGTACTATAGCATCATAATCCTTGTCTTCACATGGTGCCACACTATCAGTTCCTTCAATCTTTTTCCACATTGGGCACTCCCTCCTTATTTGCCTCTAGTCCTTACAATGGTAGAACTACGGCCCCTCGACTTCATGCCATCTTGATGTATTTCATCGCCACGCCCACACTTTCACTGCTTCCAACACCACTAGAAACACTTTTCTTCTCGCATTGATCGTATTTTGCAGTGATCTCGCTTGTAGTGACTGTAGTCTTGCCATATGTCAGAGCTAACAATAGTCTTGCCATATGTCAGAGTAATGATCAAGTCTCCAGACTGTGACAACAAAGTGAGTAGAAGTAATTACATACCTTCGCCCATCACTTTGGCATCTAGCCGACCTACATTTGTGATCACCTTCTTGAAGACATTGATGTGCACAATAAGGTTTGCCCCATGCATCATCAACCCGAATAACTGATATGATATTTCAGAGACAAATTGTTGGGCACGTCCTTGTCTAGGAAGTGACTTTCCAACTTAAACATCTAACATTTATGTAATAGGCTGAAGTTACACGTGTCCAACTTAAACATCTAACCTTCCGCATATTTCAAGTATAATTGTTGCCCCATACACATATTCGGTGCAATTTTAACACTTCCCACTTCCAACCCTTGCTGGAAAAACTAGCTGGTACCTATAATAGTGGTAGGCAGTTGAACAGCAATTCTGATGTGAGAGGTCATGTCGCGTGTCTATCGATCTCACCACGATCATAACGACATTTGCTGGTCGTTTTGAGTGACATGGCATACCCGTAACCCAGGCGAGACACATCAAACCCATTCCATGTAAATACAGATCCCGTCCCTACCCAAGCAATGGTGTGTGTGCATGTGGCACAAGTTGTGGCGACGTGTTGGGCGTGCTGCGCAACTGGGTGTTACGTGGGTGCAGAGACAGGACACGAAAAGAAAAAGACATTCACTAGGATCCAAGCATTGGACGACCTACTCTATATATTATGGATGTGCAGCCAGGGGAAGAGCCAAGAAACGCAACCACAGATCACTGGTTACATAGAGCACCCTTGGGTCAAGAGTAGCTAGCTGCTAAAGAAGCAACCTTGGCGCCAATAGAAAGTTGGAAACCCATCTCGTGTGTTGGGCGGCTCATGCATCTTGAGAGTTGAGACGGTACACGACAGCTGGGCGGCACTCCCTCGATGTAACCACCACCGGCTGCTCGTGCTCGTCCTCATCGTCTACCTGGTGGGCGGCAGCGACGTTCTTCTTCTAGCCGCTGCTGCCGCGCCGGCCCGCCGTCTCGGACCGGCGGCATACGTGGCGTACGATGTTGTCGGTACACGGCCGATCCCTAGAGAAGCTGTGGCGAGCTCACCGTCGCCGTCGTCCACGCCTTCCGCCGTGGGGCTCGCCGACAACAAGCGGCCGGTCCCGAGCTGCCCCGACGCCCTCCACAACAGGTAGGATTGATATTTTGAGGCCTGAAGCTTAGCTAGGTAGAGAGTAGAGGCCACAGTACAGCAAAAGGATCTCTTTTGAGTTTTGACATGCCGGCTCATCAGATTGTGCGCGCAATACTGTCTCAATTTGTATAGGTTCATGATCCATCCTTGTTCTTATAGTGATTCTGTAAGGTTACTAGGTTCATGGTAATTATATTGTGCCATGCATGAAGTAAAAAGTTCGACATAGGTTCTGAATAATTCTGGTGCCACTGCTTCGATTCTCTCTTGTGAACATGGGATTGTCTGATCGTGTGTCTGTTCCTCGCCAGAGATTCTTCAGTCTTGCCGGGCATGCAGCTGTGAGCTGTCGATCGAACTAAGAATTCACTTTTTTTTGGTTAAAAAGAAAAGAGTTGGTTTTTCTTTTTGAGCAACTCCAGCGGGCCGACCCAAACGGACGGCATATTTGTTCTTTTTTGTCCGTTTGGATCGGCTGCCTGCCCGGCGTCCACCCAATTTTGCAATTGGGTCGACAATGTGTCCAACGCGCCGACCCATTTTCATGTCCGCACTCATTTTTTTTAAAAGGGTCGCGGCTATAGGTCATGCCAGCGGCCATGTCTCGTGCCGACACCATGACAGCGCCGGCATATGTTGCCGGCTTCAAAAAAATATCGCCACACAGTTCATGCTGGCGCATTCCCCAGCGGCCGACACACATGCCAGCACACAAAAAGAAATGGGACTTGAGTTCGACTACGCCATCGCGGCCCCATGGTCATGCCAGCACACAAGTCGGCATACAAAAAAGGAAGGCGCTCGCAGCCACGAGATCACTCATCGGTGAACTTGAGTATGTCGGCCTGCATCTTCTCGAACCACAGCCTCTTCCTCGGCGACACGGTGTTGAGATCCACGTTCATGATCTCCACCCCAGTTATCATGCTCGCAAGAGGCACTTCTTTCGTCTTGGTCTTGGCGTTGGCGGCCTCGATCTCGAGCATCTTGGCTTGCTTCTCCGCCTCCATCTCAAGCATCTTGGCTTGCTTCTTCGCGCCCATCTCAGGCCTTCTCCTTTGGATCTCCATGAATGCGTTCATTTACTCCTCTTTGAAACGCGGGCGTTCGGTAGCACGTCGGCCGGCATCTTCCTCGCGCGTTTCCTGGCACCTCCCGACGACGAGCCACCGGCCACCGGTGTGACGTTGAGGTCGATAGGCGCGGGCGCGGGCGTAGAAGGCGTCACCACGCTCACGTTGGGCAAGCACTTCCCGGAGAGGCGGGAGGTCTGCGGGTAGATGTGGAAGCCGGGCATCGGGGTGCAAGCCGATGCACGGGGCGAGTCGGGAAGCACCATCCGAGGGAATGCGGATGAGCCGGTGCTGGCCGCGGCGGCATTGACGAGGCCGTGCTGGCTAGGGTTTAACCCTAGCATATAGAGCGCCCTCCTCATTGCCGCCGCGACGCGTGCGTTGGTGACCTCCTGCTGTGCGGCGGCGGTGACAGCGGCAGCCGCAACAGCTTCATCCCTCGCATCCGCGGCGTGCCTCCGGCCCTTCCTCTTGGCCGACTCCCTTGCCCGCTCTTCGGGCGTCAGCGCCTTCTTTGACTTGGGCGCGGCAGCGGTCTTGCGCGGGGCGTGAGGCGTGAGGCTTGCCTTTGCCGGATGGGGCGGTCGTCATGCCGAACGAGACGAGGGAGGTGAGGCCGGCGGCAGCGTCGAGGTCGAGGTCATCGTCCATGGCGGGTGTGGGGCGGGAGCGCGCGCGGGGGCGGGATGGTTTTGGGGAAAATGGGGGGGAAATGGTTGTGGCTGCCATCGACCGGCGCACCGGGGGGGGGGGGGGGGGGGAGGGAGTAGGCGCGTGTGCGTCTGTCTCGTGTCCGCGCCGACGCAAATGCGGCTCAAAAATGGGTCGGGAATGGGTCGGCATATGGACGCCAAGCGAACGCGCGTCCGTTTGGGTCGACGCGTTGGGCCGCTTTTGTGTTCGCGACGACCTAAACAAACGGCGGCGGACGAAATGGGTCGCCCCATTGGAATTGCTCTTAACGCATTATTTTCCAGTTGAAATATACAATGTATTTTGATTCGTTAAGACAGGATTTAAACAAATGATTAATACATTTAGTAGGTAATTTGCATGACATAAATCCATGTTACACGTAGATTCATATTTTTTGGACGTTGTTTTGGTGGGAGTAAAAAATTCACATACTAATATGGTAACTGTGAGTTAAATTTCACAAAAAAAAAAACAATGACTCAAGTCATCGAAATATGCCTTAAAAAGAGAAAAGGTATTGGGCATACTAATAATTAATCAAAAAAATTCTAAACTAGGGCACGTGTAGCTTAAAAATGTCAAAAATAGTTTATCTTTTGCAGTTTTAGTCTGAATTATGAGATGTCTCGACGAGTGCTTTGAAACTAGATTACTACGACATGTTTTATCATCACCGGGTACCAAACTATAGTATGCTAAGTATATCACAGGGTTTTCACCATACGGTTCGCTGCACAAACTTTCCAAGGTTACTCATGGATTGTTCCATCAAGAATTCAGTTGTTAAGCTGTTGCCATCTATCCCTAATTAATTGCCATGTCACTCAAACAGAATTTCTAATCTAGATAAGAATACCCAATATAATATCTATGGTTCTTTTTTCTAGTGCACGTTAGGTCCACTGAGCTCACATATAATATAGAGGAACATGTCGGCTTTATGCCTAAATTAGATCTGAGTGTAGCAAACTGACCAACTTATCACAGTAAGAGCATCTCCAATGGTTGTAAGATAGTTGTTGGTAGACTCTGCCACATAGAATTTTTGATGTGTCATACAATAAATGAGGGAAGAGAGGACAGTTGTATGTACATGAACCAATACCACTTGCACAAGCTCCAATGTAGAATGAGAGAACACTTTATTTATTATCTCACATTCTATTGGACAAACTATATACAACCCATTGGAGTTATTATATGTTAAAATGTTGGTTGATATAATTGTCCACATCAGCAGCCAACAGCACGTCATACATACTCTTCAATGGAGTGTATGTTAAGCGTACGTTAAATAACTAGGCGGGTCCACTAAATATTGAAGAAATGAACAGACTTGCCTCGGAGCTTGTGCCTGAAGCGTTGGTTCACATTCATACGGTTCCATTCTCTCTCTTCTTTTATTATGTGCCATGTCATCAAAATGGTCTAGGTGGTAATTTAACCAACGATGATAATACGACTGTTGGAGATGCCCTAACATGGCATATTTTACCAACAAGTTAACATATAAATTGTTGGAGATGCCCTAAGGACATCAAGAATCGACATGTAATTTCCCCAGCGAGCTGCGGCCTGCGGCCGCCCTGATCCCTATACAAATGCTTAGACCAGGACATGACGCAGCACGTTCACCTCTACAACAGAAGAGATTCACAGTACGTAACACGGTTGCATGGCCATGGAGTCAGTTGTACTGAATGACACCTTATGCCCCTGCCTGAGAGTTTCAGATAGGCGATGGTCTATGAACTCCGGGAGGTCATGGAGTGACTTGTAATTCTTAGCCAGACTCAATTGCAACTGGTCTGCTTGTCGATGAGATGCTCCCCCTATGCAATTGCACTGAAGCAATGTTTCTCCTGATGCATCTCATTCCTCAAAGGTTACTGTTTCTTTCTCCCCCTTCTCTCTCTATAGTGATGTCTCACATGGCTTGGGTTCTCAAAAATGTTTATATGGTTCATAGCATGTATATTTATACATGTGAAATGGATGGAACAAATCGCAACTATATCCAATATAATGATCGTGATATGATCATGGTACTCAATAAATATCATCACGACCTATCTACGCGCATGCATTTCAATGCTCGGTTGGCACTATAGTAGTGTTATGCATGTGCATGTAGGAGTATCAATTTGTTAGCAAGAAGTAATGATAGCACCACAACATCGAGGTACCACGTGCAAGTCTTCAAGGTGTGTCAGCAATGTTCATGTTCGATATCCCTTCTGACATACAAACTATAACTCGATACTTGTCATAAAAAATGTTGTCGAAATATATCAACATGGTTCAGCTTTGAAAGGTTATCATGAAGTGGACCCTATGATGTAAGGCGATTGCTACAAATGATCCGACTGATGCAACCATAAACATAAACCGCCTCCACCGCCGTTGGATTCGGCCCATCACAGTTGTAGCTCTTGTTCCAATTCCCTGATGGCATGCCTCCCACTAGCATCGTACTCAGCGCAGCACTGCCCGTTGTGGAAAAACGGAAAGCCGGCCACCGCCACACCCCGTCTCCGCTTGCAGCAGTTGTCACTGCCATGTAGCCATCGCCGACAGCCCTTGCAGCAAGGCCGGCTTGCAATTCCGGCGTGCTGCCCGGGAAAGTCGACGAGTGCAGCATCGCAACACCTACGATCTGTAGCCATCCCTCCTCGCAGCACTACAGCTGCCGCGCGTCGCCGGCAGCGGTGCCCGCTTTCATTGCAGCCTCGCCAACGTCGACTTGTCGCGTCGCCGGAAGCAACGGCACCGGCAGCAGCGGGCTCTTCATTGCAGCGTCGCCATCGTCGAATTCTCAAGTTGCCTGAAGCAGCGCCGCTGGCGGCAGCAGCCGCTTAATTGCAGCATCGCTGGAAGCAATGCTTCATTGCAGCGTCTCCATCATCGACTTGTCGCGTCGCCGAAAGCAGCAGCCGCTTCATTGCACCGTCGCCGTCGTCGACTTGTCGCGCCGCCGGAAGCAGTGCCCGCTTCATAGCAGTGCCGCCGGCAGCATTGCAGGCAACAACGGTAGCTTCATGGTAGCATCGTAGTCCTCGACTTGTCGCGCCACCGGCAGCAGCACCAGAGGTGCTGCACCAGTGCTCCCTACAACACCAGGCTCTTCTCCCCTGCACCGGCGAGCTCTGCAACACCGGCAGTGCGCTAGACATTGTCCCCTTCCGCTTCACCGGTGAGCTCCACTGGAAGCAGTGCCCGCTTCGTGCCGCCAGAAGCAGTCCCCGCCGGAATTGGGGATCTCGCTCGGTCTGGTATGCGAAGAAAACGAGTGCTATGTGGCGGTGGAGAGCGAGACCATGGCAAGGTCCTGGGGATCTCGCCACGGCCTGGTATTTGGGGTAGGAGACGAAGGATTTGTGGATCTCGCTTGGTCTGGTACTGCAGTGGGGATAAGGCAGACGTGGTGCGTGGGCCTCGTGGTTTTTACACAAATTTCAAGAAATAAAAAAAATGTCAATTTAGAAAATGTTGATCAATTTGGGAAAGTATATATGAATTTAAAAAATGTTGGCGAAATCCTAAAACTATCACAAATTGTAAAATATATCACGATATGAAACATATGTTGACAATTTTAAGAAATAAAAACTGTCCACAAATTCAAAAAGATTTTTAGATTTAAAAGATTTCCATGAATTCAGAAAAATTTATTTGATTTTACGATATGTTCATGAATTTAAAATTATGCATAAATTCAGAAAGCAATCATGAGTTTCTTTAAAAATACATTTTCTAGATACACGGAAAACATTTTCTAAAATACACGATAAACCTTTTAAAAATGCATGGCGAATATTTTCTAGGGGGAGATGATTTCCTTGTTTTGAAAATATGATAAATATTTTATAAATATGAAATGTACATATTTTTTAAACGTGATGCACATTTTTTAAAATACAAAAAGTCAGATGTAGGAGAAAAAATCATAAAAAATAAAATAATTAAATAATCAAATTTGCATGTTAAGGGGTGGACATGCATCTAGGCGGTTGAGTTTCGGGGCAAGGCAGAACATCCAACTGGGTCAAGACAAGTTGCACACCCAGGATGGACATAAAACTGGGTCTGTTTGTTTATTTGTTGATCGCTTCATTTCAGAACTTGAGTGCACCAACGTGCTGCATCATGCCTCGGTGCGCAGCGCATCAGCTCGCAGGGCAGCTCCTCAGAGCTCGGTGTGGAAAGCGCCACGGATTGGACATGTCAAAATCAACGTAGATGATGGTTTGTCCATTGACACTCTTGTAGTTGGAGCGGCAGCAATTTGTAGATATCACAATGGCATGTTTTTAGGTTCTTCGGCGTTGGTCATTTCGGGGGTTCTCCATCCTACTATGGTGGAAGCACTAGCGCTAGCCGAAGATCTCCGTCTGCAAAATTTTGTGGTGGCATGTGATTGCAAACTGGTGGTAGATGACATACGAGATGGAACCAGTGGAGCCTATCTGACAGTGGTTAGGGAGGTTTCTCTCCTTAGTATCAATTCTAATAGCTGTAGTTTTATTGTTGAAAGTAGATCATCAAATGTTGATGCGCATAAACTTGCTAAACACTCTCTATTGCTTGACCAGGGTTGTCCCTTGTGGCTCATCTCTCCGCATGCCCAGCATGTATCCCTTTATATGCCCAAGAAGATCAATAAAGTGTTTGCACCTCTAAAAAAGAAATTGGGTATGTTAGTTTCAGATGTAGTGTCAAGAGTGGACATGCAACTGAGTCGAGGTGATCTGTGCGTTGAGGATGAACATGCAACTAGATCAATTGAGTTCCGTGTCAAGTGTGAACATGGAACTAGATAAGGATGGTTACACATCTCAATGTGTTGTTATTTTCTGGATTGATTTGCACATGGTAAGAGACAAGAATGCTCATGGATTGCCGAGAATGAATTGGTTGGGGGTCGTTGTCACTAATGGTGACCGCATCAGTTCCTAATTAGTTGCCATGTAGCTGTAACACTATGGTACTCGATGGCACGCGAGTATATTTCTGATCAAGAAATTCACAATATAGTATCCTAACACGCCATCTCAAGGTGGACTCAATCTAAACTCTGCCATGACAAATGGTTTATTTCCAATGCACGCTAGGTACACTGTCCTCACATGTAGAGGAACCCCGAACATGTCGGATCGACACCTATAGATCTGAATAGAACAAGTGACCAACATAGTATTACCGAGGACAACAGGAATCTGACAATTAGATTAACTCTGGAATTTCTTCAGCACGGAGTTGTGCCACCGATTCCCGTATGCTTAGAGCGTGACGCGTGCGCCTCTCCGGCAGAACAAACTCACCTCGTGTGACGCTTGCCTGACCATGGAACCGATTGTAATTTTACATATACCATATGCCATGGCTGGCCCAAGATGCTAAGAATAAGATAGTCCGATAAACTCCTGCTGGTCATGGAGCGACTTCTAATTCTCAGCCAGATTTCATAGCATCTTGTCCAGTTACTGATGCTTTGCTCCCCCCAGGGCCGGTCCTGACTTTTCAGAGGCCCGGGGCGAACTTAAAAAGTGGGCCCATTAGTGGTATAAAGCACAAAGTTTCTTTTGGATAGAAAGTCATAGGAAATTTCATTACCAAATAACGTCTCATAATACAGCATGGACAAATAGGAATGCACATGCATGTCTTGGCAACAACCAACAAACTCTCAATTTTTATATAACTATGAAGATAGGATTCCTAACACTGGAGAAAACAAGATGCTACTTTGTGTCCTCAGCCCAGCAGAAGTACTTCAACAATGACCAAACGAGGAGCAGTCTTCTTTCCAGCAAGTCTCTTACCTGAAAAAACAAACTGAGCAAAAGTTAAAGACATGTAATCATAGGAAATGACTTCTTCGAGCATTCTTTGAAGCAAAATCATCAATTACTGTATCAAGATTGATATTATCCAACATGCTTTTCTCAATACAACACATGGCCAGACCATTCAATCTTTCTTGGGACATAGTTGACCTCAAATAATTTTTCAGTAATTTTAACTTGGAAAAGCTTCTCTCAGCCGATGCTACAGTCACAGGTATGGTTAGGAGGATTCGGTAAGCAATTGAAGCATTTGGGTAACAATCTGCAGCTCGAACAAACTCAAAAATCTCATCAGCTGACATGAGGTTATTTGGCAAAATCATTTGTAGAACTTTCAATTCGGAAAACAAATCATTTGAATCAACATCTGATGAGTTGTTATGAGTAAAAGTATTTGCAAAGTTGCTGCAACATTTTCTTAGAGCATCATCCTCTAATGACTTCAATTCTTTCGAGTTGAACAGAAAACCAAACATACATCCAAATGACTTTAGCTCATCAAATCTTTTGGTCAGTGAACCAATTGCCACATCTATCATGACAAGAAAATAATTTACTCTAAATGACTCCTCGACTGCTTGCACTTCTTCATCATTTTGATCATTTTCATTCAATTCATCAAAATGTCTTTTCCTGGTAACACAACGTTTTGTAGGAAATGTAGGTTCTACGTTCATTTTAGATGCAATAGATTTTGCAATCTGCATACTAGATGTAAAGCCATCATTTCTATACTTCTTAAAAAATGAAATTGTCTCTTGAATTAGCTTAAGTGTAGCATCAATGCACACAAACTTAGACTGTAACTTCTTACTAACCAAGTTTACAGCAAATAAAATATCATACCAAATTACCATGCCAAGTAAAAATTCAAAATTTCCAAGTGCACTAACCAAAGATTTTGCATCACTCTTAGTTTTGGGGTCATCATCAGAAGTTCTTTCCAATTCTAATAAAGTTGAACGCAACTGAGGAGCTTGGAATCTAATTGCTTTAACACTTTTTATTCGACTCTCCCAACGCGTAGTAGACAAATATTTCACAGTCAAGTCTGAAACATTATCACGCAATAATTTCCATCTCTTGGTAGAACTTGAAAATAAAACATAAATTCGCTGCACAACTCCAAAGAATGTAATAGCTTTGCCGCAAGATTTTGCCATATCACAAAGTGTAAGATTCAAACTATGACAAGCGCATGGCATGTATAATGCTCTTGGATTTATTTCAAGCAATCGACTTTTAACCCCTTGGTATTTTCCCTTCATGTTAGAACCATTATCATACCCTTGACCTCTAACATCATTAAGATTCAAATCAAGAGATTTAAGTGCATCTATTAGCTCCTTGAAAAGTCCTAGTCCAGATGTATCATTAACCTTCAAGAACTCTAGAAAAAATTCCTCTACTTTTGTAATGGTACTTGACATGTTAACACACCTCACAATTAAAGTCATTTGTTCTTCATGGCTTACATCCGGGGTACAGTCCAGAATTACAGAGAAATATTTAGCATCCTTAATTATTCTCAAGATAGAACTCTTAACACTATCAGCAAGAAGAGCAATTAACTCATTTTGGATCTTATGTCCAAGATAATGATGATGAATTTCACTATTTTGGATGCGCCTAATATGGTCTTGCATTATGGGATCAAATTCTGCAATCATTTGTTCCTCGAAATTACCATTATCATCTTGATAAAGTTTCTCATTTGTTCCTCGAAAAGCCAGATTATGTTTAGCAAGAAATTTCACGGCAGCAATAATTCTTACTAACACTTGCCTCCACCTCTCTTTTTCTTTTGCAATTTCAAGCTGCACATCCTTATCAATAGTTTGATTGTTACGTAGTCTCACTCTTAGTTCATTCCACGTGTTCATATTAGTGAGGTGCTCGATACTATTCTCATGATGTTTAAGCCGCTCACTTAGATGTTTCCAGTCACATAGTCCCTCAGATGCCAACATACTTTTACTAGCTTGAGATTTAAACAGCTTGCAACAAAAACAGTAAACTTTGTTCACGTGTTTAGAGTACACTAACCATTTTCTATCACTTACCTCACCATTGCTTAACTTTCTTGAGTAGTACGCATATGAAAAATGTCTAGAACTAGAATTATTATCCGATTGAAACACAAGATTATAGTCCCTTCTAGGCCCCTTCTCAACTAAAATGTTTCTAGACTTATTGTCAAGATTTTCCCAGTTCTGAGGGTCATAAATATCTAAAGGACTAGTTTCTTGTTCATTAGGAATTGGGTTTTCAGAATTGGCATCATTTTCATGCTCACCCGAATTTCTGCCCTGATTGTGATCATTTGTAGAATCTAAGGCTTCTACGGGTTGTTGATCTAATTGATTCGAACTCTCAGCAACGACTTTCCTAGGAAGAAATTTGTGCATAGCACCCTTTTGAGTATCAATGAACTCTTTTTCTGCCTTTTTCTTTCTTCTTTTCTCAGAACCAGACAAATGCTTTTTAGGCAACATTTTTACAGGAAAGGAGCGGGAACACCTGAATTTGTCGGAGTATTGAAGAAATCCAGCTATCCAGTCCCAAGCATGTTGGATCTTGCCATCTAGCTATGGTCCTTGTATTCCTCAAATGAGCAGCCTGTACAGTAGAGAAGATTAGTCAGAGAATCACTAAAAACAAAAAAAAACAGTCCAAAGATGAATTGGAAAAGGACTCAGAATCAGAAATTACAAGAACTTTGTGAGCGGAGCTGTTGACCCAAGAAAATTGCAATTTGCAAAGAGACTGGGCCGATGAAGTGTGGCCTGATGCCGCCCGCTCGATGGAAGTACTTATAGGGAAATCCATGGGGAAGTGAGATGGAGAAACTAATAGTGGGTCAAAGAAATCAGCTACAACGGAAATATCCATTAATTTCCTAGCCATGATGTGTGCTTCGGGAGTAGGAGCGCTGGAGCGGGATGGGGAACAAGAAGACAGAGGAATAAGTGAGTCTGGAGAGAAGAAACGGCGGTGGCGGCGGCTGGATCGAAGAGACGCTGGCTGCCTCCTCATGATTCTCGTACGTGACCTAGTAAGCTAGATTGGGCTATCGGCTTTAAGAATTAGTAGGGCCTTTTTCTATTATACAATGGTGTCTTGCTATACAGTATATATACCTAATGTATATATGCACAGGGTCGGGCCCCCCATCAGGCTGGGCCCTAGGGCGTCGCCCTTATTGCCCCTACCCAGGGCCGGCCCTCCCCCTATGCAATTATACTAAACCAATGTTTCTCCCAATATCTCTCAATCCTCAAGGTTACTGTTTCTTTCTTCCCCTGCTCTATCCATAATAGTGTCTGATTGGGCTTGGTTCTTCAAAATACAGATAGAATTCTTAGCGCATATATTTATACACGAGAAATGGATGGACCAAATCATAACTATATTTAATGATTGTGATATTATCTTGGTATCCAATGAACATCACGACCTATATGTGTGCACACACTTCAATGCTTGGTTAGCACTGTATGCTACTTTGTATTTGATACCAAGCGGCATAGCAAGGAAATTTCATTATTGAATCAAGTGGAGGTTGGGTGGCGGGGACCATTAGTTGGGACGGCGACCTCCTTACCGGCAGCGACAACGCAATCGGTGGGGAAGGGGGTGGGTGGCGGCGCGATTTGGATAGGGTTTGGGCAGTCATCGGCCTGCTTTTGTGTAGCACCCCGGATGTGATTTACCTAATATGTACTCCAATACTTGCCGTTTCCGGCGCTAAGTTATTTTATTTTCTCGGGTTTGGGTTTTTGTCTCCGTGTGTTGTTGTTGTTGTTGTTTTCATGCATCTCATATCATGTCATCATGTGCATTGCATTTGCATATGTGTTCGTCTCATGCATCCGAGCATTTTCCCCGTTGTTCGTTTTGCATTCCGGCACTCCGTTCTCCTCCGGTGGTCATTTCTACCTTTCTTTCGTGTGTGAGGATTAAACATTTTCGGATTGGACCGAGACTTGCCAAGTGGCCTTGGTTTACTACCGGTAGACCGCCTGTCAAGTTTCGTACCATTTGGACTTCGTTTGATGCTCCAACGGTTAACCGAGGGACCGAGAAGGCCTCGTGTGTGTTGCAGCCCAACACCCCACCATTTTGGCCCAAAACCAACCAAAACCTTCTCCATCTTCTAGAGCGTTCGATCACGATCGCGTGGCCGAAAACCGCACCTCATTTGGACTCTCCTATCTCCTCCTATGCCTATATATAGGTCCTCCTCCGAAATCCCGGATTCCCCTCGTCTCAAACCCTAAAAAAAAGTCTATCGCGCCGCGCCGGACACGTCCGTGCCGGCCGGACACTGTCCGCCGCTCGCCCGGACCTATCGCTGTGCGCCACGTGGCGGCCGCGGTGCCCACTTCGCCGCCGACCGCGCCGGCCCGCCCGAGCCCGCGTAGGGCCCCCGCGGCCCATCTCGCTCCGCCGCCGCCTGCCTCCGTCTTCCCGACGCCCGGCGCCGCGCTCCTCCACTCCGGCGCCGACAGCCGCCTTCGCCCACCGCCGCCTCGTCGTACCGGCAAGGCCGCGCCGCCACCGCCCGGCGCCGGCGACCACGCCGGCGAGCGCCTCCTCACCGCCCGGCGCCAACCTCGTCCAAGTCCGGCCCCGCGCCTCCCCTTCCATTCTGGCCATCTCCGGCGTCCGTGAAGTCCGGCGAACTCCAAGTCCGGCCGACGAACCTCGGCTTCCGTGCCACGATTCAGATCTGAAACTGCTACAGTAAACCCTAGATCGGGTTGACTTTCCCCCCCTCTTCCAGTAATTTTCTGCATACTTTGACGCATCGTAACTTTGCATCCGTAGATCCGTTTTGGGCGTATAGAATATCAAAATGTTCGTCTTAGAGAGCACATCATTTCATCTCATTGCATCATTTTCATTTGAGTTCATCTTGATGCCTGAAATGCTGTTGGAAGAGAGCTATTTGAGTTAATTGTCAGATCTACTGCACCAAATAGCTATTTGTCATTTTTGCCATGATTAATGTGTGCATGATATGCCCCTGAGCTCTATATGTGTTTTGTTATATGCTTTGCCATCTTTCCAGAGGTGCTATCCATGTATTTTTGTGATGTGTGTGGTGACTAGCACAAGCTTGCAAAGTGGTGCATTCGTTAATGCTGATTTCAGGGACTTAGCAATTCCACTAAGTCCTTGATCTGTTTTTATCAATATGCCATATGTTCATGTTGTTTCCTAGTTATCCATGCCTCTTTTGAGGATGATCAGTAAGGATGATTTATTAATCTTGTAGTGCTCTATCCATCCATGTCTTTGTTTGCAATTATGGAGCACCCTAGCTTGAGTCAATCGAGCTCTACTTTTGCTATTTCGTGAATCTGGGCAGATTCTCTACTTGTTAGCGATTTTGCCGAGGATGTTGTAGTTGATCCGTGTATGATATGTTGTTGTTCCTGCCATCTCTAGCTTGCATAATGTGTATTCTTGATGGGTGTATGCTTAGATTGTCATGCCATGCTCTGTAGTGAGTGCATCGAGCTCGTAAACATGCCTACTTGATATATGATTTGCATGCTCCAGTTTTTTTACAGTCTGTAACCTGATTATGTTTTTGCCATGTTCACATGATTGCAATTGTATTTTCTAATCCCTTTTGGCTCAAGGTCACTAAGGGACTTTTGTTAAGCTCTTTGAGTAGCTCCATGCCATGCCTTGATTTGCCATGTTAAGTTCCTGTAGCATATAGTTTTCTTGCTTCAAAGTGTGCTACCCGATCTGAAATTCCAGACTAGTGTTAATTTCACTAAGTCTGAAATCTGTTTACCAATTGCACTTTTGCCATGCTTGTTTGAACCTGTTAATGGATGAATTGGCCGTAGCTCAGTGTTCATATTTTGTTAAGCTTCATGAATGAATCCCTGCCATGTATTTTGTTGCCATGTTTGAGTGCTGTGGCATGTTCATCTTGTTGCATTTAGATGGCTACTTGCTGTTTATCGCAGACCGGTGCCATATTTGTTTCGCTTGCCATTTCCAAACCGTGCATCCGATTCTAGCGATCTTTATATCGATTCCAACCGAAATCACCTCACCTTTCCAGTGGCACTCTTGGATTTCCAATTTGAGGCCAGGTTCATTCATTCCTTGTCAAATCTTGCATATGCATTACATATCGCATCCCGCATAGCATACCATGTTTGCATCATGTTGTTTGAGCCTTGCACGTGGTTGATTGTGTTCCTTTTGCTTGTTTGTCTTGTTTGGGTAGAGCCGGGAGACGAGTTCTCTAACGAGGATCCCATTGGGTTTGCTTTCGAGGATCCAGTCAACTCTGACAATTTTGCAGGCAAGATGATCATACCCTCGAAATCACTTCTATCTTTGCTTTGCTAGATGCTCGCTCTTTTGCTATGCCTATGCTACGATGCCTACCACTTGCTTATCATGCCTCCCAAATTGCCATGTCAAACCTCTAACCCACCATGTCCTAGCAAACCGTTGATT
This sequence comes from Triticum urartu, assembly GCF_056163025.1. NCBI lineage: Eukaryota > Viridiplantae > Streptophyta > Magnoliopsida > Poales > Poaceae > Triticum > Triticum urartu. The sequence continues at coordinate 21,674,111 of NC_141875.1, forward strand.
GGCTATGTTACCGCTTTGCTCAGCCCTTCTTATAGCGTTGCTAGTTGCAGGTGAAGATTGGAGACCGTTCCTTGTTGGAACATTATTTTTCTTGTTGGAATATCACTATATTATCTTGTTACCTTAATGCATCTATATACTTGGTAAAGGGTGGAAGGCTCGGCCTCTCGCCTAGTGTTTTGTTCCACTCTTGCCGCCCTAGTTTCCGTCATATCGGTGTTATGTTCTCGAATTTTGCGTTCCTTACGCGGTTGGGTGATAATGGGAACCCCTTGACAGTTCGCCTTGAATAAAACTCCTCCAGCAATGCCCAACCTTGGTTTTACCTTTTGCCACCTAGCCTTTTTCCCTTGGGTTTCGCGGAGTCAAGGATCATCTTTGTTTTAAACCCCCAGGCCAGTGCTTCTCTAAGCATTGGTCCAACCAAGAGCACCGTGCGGGGCCGTCCCTTGGCAACTTGGGTTACGTTGGCTCCCGTACGCTTAGCTTATCCGGTGTGCCCTGAGAACGAGATATGTGCAGCTCCTATCAGGATTTGTCGGCACATTCGGGCGGTGTTGCTGGATTTGTTTTAACTTGTCAAAGTGTCTTGTAGAACCGGGATACCGAGCCTGATCGGAATGTCTCGGGAGAAGGTATATCCTTCGTTGACCGTGAGAGCTTGTCATGGGCTAAGTTGGGACTCCCCTGTAGGGATTTGAACTTTCGAAAGCCATGCCCGCGGTTATGGGCAGATGGGAATTTGTTAATGTCCGGTTGTAGATAACTTGAACCTTAACTTAATTAAAATGAATCAACGGTGTGTGTTACCGTGATGGTCTCTTCTCGGCGGAGTCCGGAAAGTGAACACGGTGTTGGAGTAATGCTTGCCGCAGGTTGTTCTCTAGTTATTCGTTCGTGCTTTGCCTTCTTTTCTCGCTCTCTTTTGCGAACAGGTTAGCCACCATATATGCTAGTCGCTTGCTGCAGCTCCACATATTACCTTGCCTCTCCTATAAGCTTAAATAGTCTTGATCGCGAGGGTGCAAGATTGCTGAGTCCCTGTGGCTCACAGATTACTTCCAAACCAGATGCAGGGCCTGATGACTCCGTTCCAGATGATGCGCTTGAGCTCAAGTGGGAGTTCGACGAGGACTCGCGCCGTTACTATGTGTTTTTCCCTGATGATCAGTAGTGGTGCCCAGTTGGGGCGATCGGGACCGTGTCGCATGTTGGGTTGATCTTTTATTTTGGCACCGTAGTCGGGCCATGAGTGATTGGATGATGTAATGCTATTTATGTACTTTGATTGACATGGCGAGTGTAAGCCAACTATGTACCTTCCCTTTTATTATCTATTTACATGGGATGTTGTGAAGATTGCCTTACTTGCGACATTGCTTTCAATGCGGTTATGCCTCTAAGTCGTGCTTCGACACGTGGGAGATATAGCCGCATCGAGGGCATTACATTTTGTCACCGGGGGGAGGAGCATCGGAAGGTACGCCATGAATGTGTGTGGGGGGGGGGGAGTTGTGTTTCTCAACAATGAGTGGATTGGGTTTGGAGCGGGGACGCGGGGGGGGGGGGGGGGGGGGGGTCGGATTGTTGTCCGCTCCGACATGGTAGACATGTTTGGACAACCTCATTTCCTCCCAACATATGGGCTGGGTTTGGAGAGGTTTGGACCCTCCAGAAAGATGGGGGTGGTTTGAGGAGAACCATTGGGTTGATGTTTTTTGTCTGGTCAACATCCAAACATCTAAAGAAGGTTTGAGGAATCTTCTCGGAGATTCTCTAAACCCTTTAAAAACACCTTAGAAAGAGAAATAGAGATTCGAAGGAGATTTACTAATTATTAAGCCAAAATTCTAACTAAGTTACATGTTATGTAAAGGTAACAAAATAACCGACCTCTCAAATCATTATTCTTAATTATGATACCGTTTTCATTGGGTCTGTCTCGACGAGTGCTTCAAAACTAGATCCTTCTTGAACATATTTTATTTCATCAGCTACCAAATTATACACCCGCAAAAAAAACTACCTAATTATAGTATGCTATTAGGCTTGTAACAAAAGGCTTGTACTTAACAACCACTAGCTTAGTAGCGAACGTTTGCTAGACACTAACTAATCCTTCATTATGCCTTATGCAGGTGCGTACTAGGAGTATTGATTTCTTATGAAGGAGTAAGCGATGGTATGGTTACTAGGAGTATTTTATTTCATCAGCTACCAAATTATAGTATGCTAATTAATTAAAGGTGTGCAAGCGATGTTCCTGTAAAGCACCAGCTATAACCTGATACTTGAAAAATAGTGGTCAAAATATATCAATATGGATCTAGTTTTGAAAGTTTTGTGCACCTAACCCTATGGTCCCCATGTCTGCACCCCACCCCCCAACGTCGCTCTCGCCTAGGGCGACTCGGGGGCGCCTCCCTAACCCTAGCGCGCTGCCGGCCAATCGCCCCCAGCCCCGCGCCGCCGCCGGAGGAAGCCGCCGGGCGAAGCTCGTGAAGCTGACGGCGGCGGCGGGGCGACTCCTCGCGGCTCCTGTTGGGACTGGGGCGGCGGATCTCGGCAGGAACCGGCGGTGGCCCGGGCGTGCGCGGCCCATGGCGTCCGGCAGCGTGGTGGCGGGTCTCGGCGGGGGGTTGTAGGTGGTGGCGGAGGGGTCGGCCGTTCCCGCTCGGTGATGTACTGCTGCCTGCGATGGCGCATGGTGACCTGCACGGCAGTACTCTGCGTTCCTTGGACGAGCGCGTCCTTGGGAGCAGGAGGGGGTCGGCCTGACGAGCTCCGGTGGGCGTGGCGTGCTCGTGGCAGCGGCAATTCGGCGATCCGGGTGGTGTCTTCTTCGAGCGGCGCGAGGTGGACAGCGGGCATGTGGTGGCGGGGCTGATCTGCAATGGATCTGGCGAGGCATCACGGCCCGGTGCTAGGCGATCCGTGCGCGCGATGCTTGATGGAGGCTCTTCGAACAGATCTGGGTGAAAACCTGCCTTTGGGTAGCTGCCAAGGCCGACGGTGACGGCGCTGTTATGCAGCGTTCCCTTCCTGAAGGCATCGCCGAGGAGAAGTTCAAGGCCACTATCTGCTATCTCCGGGGGAAACCCTAGATCAGTAGATCGGATGACGGCGGCGCTATTTCGTGTCGTTTCCTTTTGGGGGCGTCAGTCTTGGAGGTGTTCACGGGATCGAGGGACCAGTGGGCGGCTTCTTTGGTGGAGCGGTGCTTCATCTTAAACATTGATGGCAGCAGGTCTCGGCGGCGTGGTGCAGTGGAGACTTGGCGCCCGATGCGCGGAGATGGACTCGCGCAGGAGGAGGTAGCTGTTTGGCGTCATGGTGGCGTCGATGGCAGAGTGGCCTGACAAGGTGGAAGCCTCAATATCTGCTCTAAAGACGGACCTGTGGAAGATGGCGGCGACAACACATGTGAGTGCGTCAGACCGGTCTGTGCCCCAGACCTGGTATGTGGATCGGCTGGGGTTTCCGGCTTTTGATGATAGGCTTAGGTGAGTGGTCTGGGTATTTGGCCCAGTTAGCACCCCTTTCATCATTTGGATAGGAGTAGTGCACTAGTAGAAAACGTGCCTATTGTCCCGGTTCGTAAGGGCCTTTTGTCCCGGTTCCTGAACCGGGACTAAAGGGTCGGTACTAATGCCATGTCCCTTTAGTCCCGATTCAATCCAGAACCAGGACAGATGGGCCTCCACGTGGCCTGTGCGTGGAGCCCAGGCAGGAGGGCCTTTGGTCCCGGTTGGTGGCACCAACCAGGACCAATAGGCATCCACGCGTCAGCATTTCTGTGGCTGGAGTTTTTGTTTTTTTTTTGAAAGGGGGGGGGTTTGGGGGTTTTGGGGGGTTAATTTAGGTGTTTCATATATTGTGTTAGCTAGCTATAATTGATAAAGAGAAGTGTCCTCTCTTATGTCCGTGCTTGGTCGACGCTACGTACTATACATACGTATAGAGAGGACTAGACACGCTAGCTAGCTAGTAAGCAAACGAAGGAAATAGAAGATCGTCATGAACATATATGCATACAGAGAGAAGTGATATCGACCACCTCTCCTTCTCCGAGAGATTGATCGAACAACAAGTTCTCGTATATCTATCCGACACTACCGGCTACATATATACAATAATTATCTCTTACAAATATAATCTCCTAACATACGGACGCATGGTCCACATAGTATTCTCCGTCTTCAGCGATCACGTGGTTAAGAAAGAATGCCACCAATTCCTCTTGAATTGCTCGCATGCGAGCTGGTGCTAGGAGTTCATCCCGCTTCCGAAACATCTAATTTGAAGAAGGGGGTCAATACATATATATATGAATGAATAAAACTCAACACAAATGATGGTAATAAAATAAAATTGTGAATTTTGTTATTTACGCACTTCATATTGTTCGTCGGAGTAGGCCCGCTCACAGGTCGTGTGGCGGATGGACTCGCAAACGTAGTATCCACAGAAATCATTCCCTTGTTCCTGCCACAACCACTTTACAAGAAATAGAGGTCAATCAAACTGATAAGCAAGAATGCCAAATGGTATTGATGAAACTAGCGCTTGAATCACTAGGAGATGCGCGAAACATGCTACTATAGTACTTACTTTCAGGTGTCTAAATTGCAGCTTCTTCGGTAGTCCCGGAGCTTTTTTAGTGAATTTTCTCCAAACCCTGCCAGACAAAGAAAACAATTACTTGATATATCAGGAAATGAACAAAGTTGCTGATATGGTGGATAATGATCGATTTAACTTACTTCTCGAGCATTTGAGTCATGTCCACATAGTCCTGGGGATCTTTTCGTCTCGAGTCTAAGACGGTTACTAGTCCTTGCTCAAGCTTAATCTCTAGGAGAATATAGTGGAAACTGCACACGCATGCATAACTCATCAGTTACATTACTATAACCTTGACTAATATATAAGGGAAACCGAATATGCACAAGACAGTAACACTCACTTGAAGTTGTAAGGAAAGAGTATTATATCTTTGTTTTCATTTATTACCAACGATCGTAGCAAGTTGGCCTCGGTATCTGTGGCATGAAATTTAACCTGAGTTGCATCTATGAGATTTGTGTTAATGAACCCAATATCACCGATTTGTCTTTTCTTCAATTCGACGCTATTCAATCTGCATAATATAGTGAGGATAATTATAAATACATGCAATGAAAGAGCTGAGCTATATAGAGACTTAATGATAGAAGTAGTAGTACTTACGGACAGTAGAAGGTGGCCGTTGCTTTATCGAGGGCCAATTGATTGAAAAACTGAAAGAACTCCTCAAATGGAACAGGCAACAGTTCAATTCCAACGAGGTCATGCTCCTTTTTAACTCTCACATACAAAGTACTCCTCCCCCCAGACTCTCTGCAGATTTTCAAGTACCAATCATGCAATCTTCGCATCATCGTTGATAGAGATCTTTCATCTTTGACGAGAGACTTCCCGTACTCGTATCTTTGTATCTGCACCTCCATGAAATCATAATGTACATCGTCGGGCAGGTAATCTCCAAGATTGCTATAATCGGGCACCATCCTCGGATCAATAGAGACGATGTCGCTAGGCACCTTGAGCGGGGGGCACGATTGCTTCGCTTGTTCACCGAGCTAGGCAATTTGTTTCCCAGCTCGTCGTTCTTTCAGCCTTTGATCACTGACAGTACTTCCCGACCGCTTTCGGCAAATGCCTTTCCAATAATGCGCTCATAGTTGCCTTTCGGCGGAAACTTGGGTGGTTTTGTCACGGCAGCCAGAGTGCGCTTCGCTTTCACCGGATCTACCTTCTCCTCCGGAGGTGGATGTTTCTTTGCTTTCACCCCTTCAAAGAAGTTCCTCACTTCTTCTCGCGCGATCTCGGCGTTCTCCTTCGGGGTCCTCTCGTATGGTAACTTCTCTGGAGTCTTCAGAGAAGCACAAAATATGTATGTCCTCCCACCTTTGGTTGTACTGCTAGACGTCGGCAGAGCAGACGGAGCGGTTGTCTTCTTTACTTTCTTACGAGGTGGAGGAGAAGGACTACGACGCGCCGGAGCAGCCGGAGCGGCGGCGGGTCTCTTCCGCCCTTGCTGACGAGGCGGAGAAGGAGGAGGCTAGCTGCTCGGGCGCACCGGTGCAGGCGGAGAAGGAGGCGGAGTGCCGCCACGCGCCGGAGAAGGAGCCGGCCGAGTGCCCTGATCGTCACTCGCCAGAGGAGGAGGCGGTGGAGGAGGCGGAGTGCCCTGACTTGCCGGAGGAGGAGGAGGAGGCGGAGGCGTCCAGTTCGGAAGGTTGATGAGCTCCTTCCGCCATAGGCATGGAGTCTTCAGAGCAAAACCCAGCCGAGTCTCCCCTTCACCGGTAGGGTGGTCAAGCTGGAGGTCCTCAAATCCCTCCGTTATTTCATCGACCATCACCCTAGCATATCCTTATGGAATCGGCCGGCAGTGAAAACTTGTGCCGGGTTCAGTAGGAAAAACAGAGCCAACAGCCGCCTTGGCCTTCATATTAATCCATTGCGTCATAAGGTGGCAATTTTGAGACTCCGTGATAGCATCCACGGGATAGCTGGCAGGAGCCATCAAGACATGCTCCAGCTGAAGTAGCTCGGTGGAAGCCACGCTGCTTCTCCACTGAGATGGCGGGGTAGTGCGATTTGCTTCTCGTTCCTCTATCGCTTGTACCCTAGCATGCAGCGCCTGCAGTTGGGTCTGCTCCACTTTCTTCCTCCTCTCATGGCATTTGTAACCACCTGCGTTCGGAAACCCAGCCTTCCACGGAATGGAGCCTAGCATGCCTCGTGTCCGTCCAGGGTGCTCAGGATTCCTGAGGTCCATTGTGAGCTCATCGTTCTCTCTGTCTGGAACGAACGTCCCTTGTTGCGCTGCTTCGATATAGTGCTTAAGCCTCTTGACTGGTATTTCCATTTGCTCGTCTGTCCAAATGCACTTCCCTGATACAGGGTCCAAGGTTCCGCCAGCCCCGAAGAACCAAGTCCGGCAACGGTCTGGCCAGTTAATTGTCTCTGGTTCAATCCCTTTATCAACCAGATCATTCTTAGTCTTGGCCCACTTAGGCCGGGCTACGAGGTAGCCACCTGACCCCGTGCGATGGTGATGCTTCTTCTTCGCAGCATTTTGCTTGTTTGTCGCCGACATCTTCTTACTCTTTTTCGATGTCTTGTGGGCCACAAATGCGGGCCAGTGATCTCTGATCTTCTCATATCTGCCCTTGAATTCTGGTGTCTCTTTTTTATCGACAAACTTATTCAGCTCATTCTTCCACCTCCTGAATAGTTTTGCCATCCTCTTAAGAGCAAAAGACTTGATTAATTGCTCTTTAACTGGCTTCTCCGGATCATCCTCTGATGGTAGGGTGAAATTTTACTTCAGCTCAGTCCAAAGATCATTTTTCTGCATATCATTGACATAAGACACCTCAGGGTCTTCTGTAGCCGGCTTTAACCATTGCTGGATGCTGATCGGGATCTTGTCCCTAACCAGAACCCCACACTGAGCAACAAATGCGCTCTTTGTCCGGATGGGTTCAATCGGTTGGCCGTCGGGTGCGATTGCTATGATCTCAAACCTTTCATCCGAGCTCAACTTTTTCTTCGGGCCTCGTCTCTTTACCGAAGTTGTGCTCGATCCGGAGGGCTAGAAAAAAGAACAAAGACTTAATAAATATGTGTACATACCAAAACAATGAATGCATCAATTAGCTAGTCAGCACAGGCTTAACTAATATATATACCTGGCCGGACTCGGTTCGGTCACCGGAGACGTCATCACGATCTCCTTGCACCGGCATTGGGTCACCGGAGCCGTCCTCACGGTCTCCTTGCACCGGCATTGGGTCACCGAAGCCATCATAATCATAGCCAGCTGCTTCCAGACCATCGGTGTCGTTGAGAAACAACGAGCAGACAGCATCACTTCCTCGTGCGATTATGTCCCCCAACAACTCTTCTTGTACTTCGTCTCGGGCGGTGTCCATAGTTTCTACAAATATTTACAACATGGCAATTATTATTCAAACATGACAGATGGATATATTAGTGGCAAACGTAGAACTAATATTAATTAGTGGCCTCGACGCTGCTTCTCTAGCGTTTGGGGTGGCCTCGACAACACTTCAAGGATAAAAAAAGAAGAGGAAGAAGAAAAAAAAGAGGAGAAGAAAGAATAGAGGAGTTTAGAGAATAGAGGAGTTTCTCCTCTAAACTCCTCTATTCTTTCTTCTCCTCTTTTTTTTCTTCTTCTTCCTCTTTCTTTATCGGGAACGAGGGTCGTCGAGGGTCGCCGAGCGGTAGAGGAAACCCTAAATAGCAAGTATCGTGGGTGTGAGATACATGTGGCCGTCGGTGTCGGACACTACATCCACGTCCCACAAGTGACGTGGGCGTCGAAGTCCGCGTCACTTGTGGGACGTGGATGTAGAAGACCCTCGGCGACCCTCGTTCCCGATAAAAAAAAGAGGAAGAAGAAGAAAAAAAGAGAGGAGAAGAAAGAATAGAAAAAAGAGGAAGAAGAAGAAAAAAAGAGAGGAGAAGAAAGAATAGGATTTCTTCCTCTTTTTTTTATCGGGAACGAGGGTCGTCGAGGGTCGCCGAACGGTAGAGGAAACCATAAATAGCAAGTATCGTGGGTGTGAGATACATGTGGCCGTCGGTGTCGGACACTACATCCACGTCCCACAAGTGACGTGGGACGTGGATGTAGTGTCCGACACCGACGGCCACATGTATCTCACACCGACGATACTTGCTATTTAGGGTTTCTCCTCTATTCTTTCTTCTCCTCTTTTTTTTCTATTTCTTCCTCTTTTTTTATCGAGAACGAGGATCGTCGAGGGTCGCCGAGCAGTAGAGGAGAAGACCGTCGACGACCCTCGTTCCCGATAAAAAAAGAGGAAGAAGAAGAAAAAAAAGAGGAGAAGAAAGAATAGAGGAGATTTCTTCTCCTCTCTTTTTTCTTCTTCCACTTCTTTTTTTATCCTCTTCTTCCTCTCATGTTCGACGACCCTCGACCCCTTGGTGACCCTAGACGCCCTCTCGACCCTCGACCCCTCGGCGACCGTCGACCCCCTCTCAACCCTCATATATAAAACATTTTCTTCCTTCTTCTTCCTTCTATTCCTTCTTCCTAAATATATAAAACTTTTTTAAAATGAAACTAACCTAAAATGTACTAAATTAGAGAACATATATAGATAAAACTTTTCTAATTAAAAATCTAACTTTTGCATATATGTATTTTTAAAACATCATTACAATTGAAAAAATACATACATACAAAAAACATGTAAAAAATACATACATACATATATGAACATACATCAAAAAATACATATATCTAAAAAATACATACATACATATATATAGATATATGTATGAAAATCTAAAAACATGTAAAAACAGCATGTATAATTAAAAAATTGCACGGCGGCGGCGGCGGCGGCAGACGCGCGGTGCTCACAGAGGGCGCGGGCGACGGCCGGCGAGGGCGCGGGCGATGGCGACGACGGGCGCGGGCGACGGCAACAGCGGGGGCGGGCGACGACGGGCGCGGGGGACGGCGACGGCGGGGGCGAGGGCGCGGGCGACAGCGACGACGGGCGCGGGCGACGTCGGGGCAGCCTGGCGGCGTTGATGTGCTCGGCATCGTTGGGGGCAACTGCGAGGGAAATGTGAAAATTTCGTAAGTGCTGGCTTATATAGCAAAGGCATTGGTCCCGGTTTGAGCCACGAACCGGGACCAATGCCCCTTTAGTCCCGGTTGCTGGCACCAACCGGGACCAAAGGCATTGTGCTGCCCCACGCCAAAACTTTAGTCCCACCTCGCTAGCTGAAAGAGCTCGAGAGTGGTTTATAAGCGCTGTTGCGCCTTCCCTCTCGAGCTCCTCTCAAATGCAAGCTTTCGGGCCTAACCCTCCGCTGTGTGCCTGTGGGCCTACTGGGCCTCCTGCGGGCCTAAATCCTGGCCCATGGTAGGGTTTTTAGTCGTATTCAGGCCGTGGGGGCCCAGTAGGTGGCACTTTTTTTCTTTGTTGCTTTATTTATTTTATTTTGTTTCTACTTACAATAAAATACTTATTGTTGCTATTTTTTCGAGTTTTTTGTTTTGTTTTCTGCATTATTTTTTTTTTGTTTTTTGCTTTATTTTTTAATTCTTTTTTGTTTTTAGTTTTAGAAAAATTATGAACTTTCTGTTAGTACCATTAGTTTTCAAATTTGAAACACTTTTTTTTCTTTGTTGCTTTATTTATTTTATTTTGTTTCTACTTACAACAAAATACTTATTGTTGCTATTTTTTCAGTTTTTTTGTTTTGTTTTCTGCATTATTTATTTTCTTTTGTTTTTTACTATATTTTTTAATTCTCTTTGCTTTTAGTTTTAGAAAAATTATAAACTTTCTGTTAGTGCCATTAGTTTTCAAATTTGAAAACACTTTTTTAGTTTTTTAGTTTTCTTTGTTGCTTTATTTATTTTATTTTGTTTCTATTTATAAAAAATACTTATTGTTGCTATTTTTATTTTTTTTCCAGATTTTTTGTTTTGTTTTCTGCATTATTTATTTTCTTTTGTTTTTTGCTTTATTTTTTATTTCTTTTTGCTTTTAGGTCGGCAAAATTATAAACTTTCTGTTAGTGTCATTAGTTTTATAAAAATTATCAACTTTCTATTAGTGCCATTAGTTTTCAAATTTGAATAGTTAAAATTTGAATTCTTTGATATTTGTGTGAATCACAAGTTTGTGGTTAACTTTACTAAAAAAATGAACATAGATGCACCTATAGAGAAAATTCGACCTAAATTCATAGTTTTCAAATGAACTCTGAAAAAGTTGGCATAGCATACTCGTGTGTTACAAAGTCGGCATGGTATCATCATAATAGTTGCGGGAGAAAGTCTTCACTTTTTCTTCGCTTGTGTCATTTGCTTATTGCGCCATAACCATGGACAATCTCCATCGTTTATCAGGATGCTTGGGTCAGCCTTGACATTGAAGGGAGGAATTTCATGAAACTTTTCATAATCTTCAGACATGTCTGTCTTGCCCTTCACTCCCAGGATGTCCCTTTTTCCTGAAAGAATTATGTGGTGCTTTGGCTCATCGTATGATGTATTCGCTTCCTTATCTTTTCTTTTTCTCGGTTTGGTAGACATGTCCTTCACATAGATAACCTGTGCCACATCATTGGCTAGGACGAAAGGTTCGTCAGCGTACCCAAGATTTTTCAAATCCACTGTTGTCATTCCGTACTGTGGGTCTACTTGTACCCCGCCTCCTGACAGATTGACCCATTTGCACTTAAACAAAGGGACCTTAAAATCATGTCCTTAGTCAAGTTCCCATATGTCCACTATATAACCATAATATGTGTCCTTTCCGCTCTCGGTTGCTACATCAAAGCGGACACCGCTGTTTTGGTTGGTGCTCTTTTGATCTTGGGCGATCGTGTAAAATGTATTCCCATTTATCTCGTATCCTTTGTAAGTCAATACAGTCAAAGATGGTCCCCTGGACAACAAGTACAGCTCATCACAAACAGTGTTGTCACCTCTGAGACGTGTTTCCAACCAACTGCTGAAAGTCCTGATGTGTTCACATGTAATCCAATCGTCGCACTGCTCCGGGTGTTCGGAGCGTAGACTGTTTTTGTGTTCATCGACATACGGGGTCACCAAGGTAGAGTTCTGTAGAACTGTGTAGTGTGCTTGAGACCAAGAATATCCGTCCCTGCATATTATTGAGTCACTTCCAAGAGTGCTTTTTCCAGTCAGTCTCCTCTCATACCACGATTTAGGGAGACATATCTTCTTAAGGCCAGGAATGAAGTCAACACAAAACCCGATAACATCCTCTGTTTGATGGCCCAAGGAGATGCTTCCTTCTGGCCTAGCGCGGTTACGAACATATTTCTTTAGGACTCCCATGAACCTCTCAAAGTGGAACATATTGTGTAGAAATACGGGCCCAGAATGACAATCTCGTCGACTAGATGAACTAGGACGTGCGTCATGATATTGAAGAAGGATGGTGGGAACACCAACTCGAAACTGACAAGACATTGCGCCACATCACTCCTTAGCCTTGGTACGATTTCTGGATCGATCACCTTCTGAGAGATTGCATTGAGGAATGCACATAGCTTCACAATGGCTAATCGGACATTTTCCGGTAGAAGCCCCCTCAATGCAACCGAAAGCAGTTGCGTCATAATCACGTGGCAGTCATGAGACTTTAGGTTCTGAAACTTTTTCTCTGGCGTATTTATTATTCCTTTTATATTCGACGAGAAGCCAGTCGTGACCTTCATACTGAGCAGGCATTCAAAGAAGATTTCTTTCTCTTCTTTCGTAAGAGCGTAGCTGGCAGGACCTTTATACTGCTTCAGAGGCATGCCGTCTTTTTCGTGCAAACGTTGCAGGTCCTTCTGTGCCTCAGGTGTATCTTTTGTCTTCCCATACACGCCCAAGAAGCCTAACAGGTTCACACAAAGGTTCTTCGTCACGTGCATCACGTCGATTGAATAGCGGACCTCTAGGTCTTTCCAGTAGGGTAGGTCCCAAAATATAGATTTCTTCTTCCACATGGGTGCGTGTCCCTCAGCGTCATTCGGAACAGCTAATCCGCCGGGACCCTTTCCAAAGATTACGTGTAAATCATTGACCATAGCAAGTACGTGATCACCGGTACGCATGGCGGGCTTCTTCCGGTGATCTGCCTCGCCTTTGAAATGCTTGCCTTTCTTTCGACATTGATGGTTGGTCGGAAGAAATCGACGATGTCCCAGGTACACATTCTTCCTGCATTTCTCCAGGTATATACTTTCAGTGTCATCTAAACAGTGCATGCATGCGTGGTATCCTTTGTTTGTCTGTCCTAAAAGGTTACTGAGAGCGGGCCAATCGTTGATGGTCACGAACAGCAACGCCTTTAGGTTAAATTCCTCCTGTCTGTGCTCATCCCACGTACGTACACCGTTTCCAGTCCACAGCTGTAAAAGTTCTTCAACTAATGGCCTTAGGTACACATCAATGTCGTTGCCGGGTTGCTTAGGGGCTTGGATGAGAACTGGCATCATAATGAACTTCCGATTCATGCACATCCAAGGAGGAAGGTTATACATACATAGAGTCACGGGCCAGGTGCTATGATTGCTGCTCTGCTCCCCGAAAGGATTAATGCCATCCGCGCTTAAAGCAAACCATACGTTCCTAGGGTCCTTTGCAAACTCATCCCAGTACTTTCTCTTGATTTTTCTCCACTGCGACCCGTCAGCGGGTGCTCTCAACTTCCCGTCTTTCTTACGGTCCTCACTGTGCCATCGCATCAACTTGGCATGCTCTTCGTTTCTAAACAGACGTTTCAACCATGGTATTATAGGAGCATACCACATCACCTTCGTAGGAACCCTCTTCCTGGGGGGGCTCGCCGTCAACATCACCAGGGTCATCTCGTCTGATCTTATACCGCAATGCACCGCATACCGGGCATGCGTTCAGATCCTTGTATGCACCGCGGTAGAGGATGCAGTCATTAGGGCATGCATGTATCTTCTCCACCTCCAATCCTAGAGGGCATACGACCTTCTTTGCTGCGTATGTACTGTCGGGCAATTCGTTATCCTTTGAAAGCTTCTTCTTCAATATTTTCAGTAGCTTCTCAAATCCTTTGTCAGGCACAGCATTCTCTGCCTTCCACTACATCAATTCCAGTACGGTACCGAGCTTTGTGTTGCCATCTTCGCAATTGGGGTACAACCCTTTTTTGTGATCCTCTAACATGCGATCGAACTTCAGCTTCTCCTTTTGACTTTCGCATTGCGTCCTTGCATCGACAATGACCCGGCGGAGATCATCATCATCGGGGACATCGTCTGGTTCCTCTTGATCTTCAGTAGCTTCACCCGTTGCAGCATCATTGGGCACATCGTCTGGTTCCTCTTGATCTTCACTAGCTCCCCCGGTTGCAGCATCACCGTATTCAGGGGGCACATAGTTGTCATCGTACTCTTCTTCTTCGCCATCTTCCATCATAACCCCTATTTCTCTGTGCCTCATCCAAACATTATAGTGTGGCATGAAACCCTTGTAAAGCAGGTGGGAGTGAAGGATTTTCCGGTTAGAGTAAGACCTCATATTCCCACATTCAGTGCATGGACAACACATAAAACCATTCTGCTTGTTTGCCTCAGCCGCATCGAGAAACTCATGCATGCCCTTAATGTACTCGGAGGTGTGTCTGTCACCGTACATCCATTGCCGGTTCATCTGCGTGCATTATATATAATTAAGTGTCCAAATTAATAGAAGTTCATCATCACATTAAAACCAAAGTACATACATAGTTCTCATCTAACAACATATAGCTCTCCAGAGTATCTAATTAATTAAACCATGCATTGAAACTATGTAAAACATTTCAATGCGAAAACAAATGCGATCATAATCGCAACCAAGGTAACAATTGATCCAACGGCATAATGATACCAAGCCTCGGTATGAATGGCATATTTTCTAATCTTTCTAATCTTCAAGCGCATTGCATCCATCTTGATCTTGTGATCATCGACGACATCCGCAACATGCAACTCCAATATCATCTTCTCCTCCTCAATTTTTTTTATTTTTTCCTTCAACAAATTGTTTTCTTCTTCAACTAAATTTAACCTCTCGACAATAGGGTCGGTTGGAATTTCCGATTCACATACATCCTACATAAATAAAATCTATGTCACGTTGGTCGACATAATTTTCATAAACAATAAATGAACCAATAGTTATAAAGATAATATATATACCACATCCGAATCATAGACAGGACGAGGGCCGACGGGGGCGGATACCAAAACCATCGCACTATATAAGATGCAATAATAAAAGTAAGAAAATAATACAAGTATCTATGTAAACATACAAGTAAGAATATATTTTCCTTTCAGAAAGAAGATAAGAACAAGAGGCTCACCACGGTGGTGCCGGCGATGAGCTCGGCGCGGGTGATCGACGGCGGTGAAGAGGGGGACGGGGCGTGACGGACCGCTAAACCTAGACAAATATTGAGGAAAATGGAGCTTGGAGAGGAGAAATCTTAAGTAGTGTGGCTCGGGCATTCCATCGAACACCTTGTGTGCATAGGAGGTGAGCTAGAGCACCACCAAGCCCTCTCCCCCTCGGTCAGAAAAAACAGAGCAGTGTGCTCTGCTCTTACGCGAGGGGGTATATATAGGCACCTCATTGGTCCCGGTCGGTGGCATGAACCGGGACTAAAGGGGAGCCTTTGGTCCCGGTTCAAGCCACCAACCGGGACCAATGGTGGTGGGCCAGGAGCGAGGCCCATTGGTCCCGGTTCGTCCCACCAACCGGGACCAAAAGGTCCAGACAAACCGGGACCAATGGCCCACGTGGCCCGGCCGGCCCCCTGGGCTCACGAACCGGGTCCAATGCCCTCATTGGTCCCGGTTCTGGACTGAACCGGGACTAATGGGCTGATCCGGCCTGGACCTTTGCCCCCTTTTCTACTAGTGGTGGCATATGTTGCCAAGATGGCGGATTCAGGCATATTGTTGTAATACTTTGTAAGGTTCTCGAGAATAATCAATAAAGTGGCCGCATGCATCCCCCAGATGCAGAGGCCGGGGGTCATCCTCCTTTTCTAAAAAAAAGCTAACCCTATGGTGAAAACTAATCTGCAGTCCGCAAACCATTTGAAAGACAAATGATTTAGAGCATGGTTAATAGTACAGCCAGTTGATGGCTATATGACATTGTCATGTCATTTATAACCAACTTTGTAGCCTTCAAGTATAATAGTAAGATACAAAGATGAGCTGTTTCATTAGTATATGGCTCACCTCCCACTCTCATATAGTGTCTAGGAGCACGTGCTGCAGCTGGCTCTTATTCTGTAGCCGGCTCCTCATCTCTCTCCTTCATGTTAGCAAAAAGATAATATTTTAATTCTTACAACCTGCTTATATAAGCTTATTATACTTGCTCTTTAGTACTACAAAGAGACAAAGAGAGAATCTTGGTGTTGTCACTTTCTTTACTGACTTGCATATAGGGAAAGACGACAATGCTCATGGATTGTTCCATCGAGAATTAAGTTGCTGGGGGTAGATGTCATTACTGTTCGCCGCATCGGTCCGTAATTAATCGCCGTGTCACTCAACACAGTATCGTACTCTACGTGAGAGCCGTTGATATATTTCTGATCTGGACTAGAGCATATAGTATCCGCCATATCTCCGCTAAGGTATCAATTTAGGATCTGCCATGAGAGATGGTTTGTTTTCGCTGCACATTAGGTCCACCGTGTTCACATGTAGATGAACATCTCAGATCGATGCCTAAGCTAGATCTGTCAAGAGAAGAATCGACAAGCATATTAGATCATGACTCTGTAATTTCTTCACTAGGTTGTGGCACCGATTCTAGTATAGAATCTTAGAGTGTGATACTTGTAAGCCTCTCCAACACATGGAGTTGATCCAGCACCGTGTGTAACGCGCTTGCTGGCCATGGACTTGTTCGTGTTGAACTATACCAAATGTCCTGAATTGCCCGAGACATTCTAAGTGACAATGGCATAGACTCCTAGAAAACATGAAGTGACTTGTAATTCTCAACCAAACTCAATAGAATTTGCTCAACTGGTCGATGCGTTGCCCACCCTATGCAATTTTAATAAATCAACATTTCTCCTTATACCTCCCAAGCCTCAAGGCTATTTTATCTCCCCCTGCTTTATCCATAGTGGCGTCTCACATTGCCTCAATTCTACAACTGCTTATTCTTAGCATTCATATTTATACGTGTGAACGAATGGACCAAATCATAACTATATTCAATAATCATGAATTGCGGTTCTGATTCTCAAATGGATCATATAGTTCTTATCTTGTATTTTTATACTTGTGAACGAACAGACCAAGTCACCACTATATTCATTGTTCATGGTATGATCCCCATAATCAATGAAAATCAGGACATATCTATGTGCATGTATTTCAGTGCTTGGTTGGCATTGTATGCTACTCCAAATTTAATACCAAGTGGCCTAACGATGAAATTTTATTAATGCATCAAGCAAAGCCTTATATTTGGTGTGATTTAGTTTTACTCTAAATTGATGAGCTTATTCGACTATTTTTGTCCATAGGGCATAACTGACATCTAAGCGTTGTGTCAACCAAACTCACCTCCATTTGAGTAGACGTAGAGGCAAGAAATAGAGTTAATGGTCTTTAGAACCACCACAGGAAATTAAACTCACGCAGAAGTCTTTTAGTGACAACCACATAGTATAATTATTTTTGAGAGGTCATTTAGAAAATAGTTTTTTGGTTGAGAAAAGTTGGCCAGGCTTTATAATTCATCGCGGCGTTTACAGGAATTACAGTAGGATTATGAGGTGATCCTAGCCAAATTTGTCGCCCCCGGGGAAGAGATACCCCATGCCTAGCGAACTTATGAGCATCAACATTCGAGTTCCTATGTTCATACTTAATGATACAAGAAGAAAAAAGTTTCTTCATCTCTCTAAATTCTTTGACTATCCCTCCATATACTCCTCCATATCCTGATTGAATATGATCCACAACCGCCTTGTAATATGACATGACATAAGGGTGTAAGATGTTCAAGTCCGCTGCAAACGCCAATGCTTCTCTGCATGCTATTGCTTCGACTGTCACTGAATCAACAAGGCCATAAATGACAAGGCCAAAATATTTTCCATTTCCATCCCTGCAAACAGTTGCTACCGCCCCTACATTATGATCGGTGGATATCCCAGAATCAACATTAAATTTGACGAGGCCCATTGGTGGCAGAATCCATCTCGCTTGTTGACTAGAATTGGAGGTCACCGGTATCACATGTGGCTCTTCTGAACTTTTAATCTGATCTAGCTATAAAATTAATGACAAATAGATGAGTAGAGAGAGGACTTTGAGTGATTCCTTCGTCATTGCTAACGAGGGTAATATGCACTCATGTTCTGAGCCAGACAAATGGGCGTGCAACCCGTGCGCCAAAAGGGGACCCTAGATTCGAGGGGACCAAGTTTCACCCGCGGATTTGTTATCTCAAGTGATGATGCTGGTATGGGTATAGTACTGCGTGATGACTTGGGCAAGATTATTATTGTAGTATGTCGTCAGTTATTCTCATGTCATAGTGCAACTGAGGCTGAACATCTTGTGATCAAATAAGGTATATCTTTGGCACTTGTTTGGAGTCAGCTATCGATAATCGTTGAAACGAACTGCTTGGAGGTCGTGTCCCTTATTCAGAGAGCAGGCGGTGATAGATCAAGATATATTTTCATCCTGAGAGAGATTCATGTCACATTGCATGATGATAGTGTAATTTGTATTCCTCATACCACACGCTCTCAGAACTGTGCTAATGATGCTATGGAATTGTATGGCCGGACTGAACCTTGAACTTCTGTCTGGATCGGCCCAGATCCAGATTTTTTTGTTAAACTATGTAACATTGACCGTGATGGTCTTGTTTGAGTAATACAAATTACTTTCCCGCAAAAAAAAACTAGACGAGCTTAATTCGCACAATGCCTTCGACCTTGATGTGGATTGCAATGGCCATTGAAAGGTCTTTGTGAGTGATACTCTTCCAAGATCCGATGGTTACCTTTGGTGGTGAGATGCAATCTATGGACAATGGCTTGACGCAGAGGGCATGGTTATGCAGCGGCAGCTACCGGTTTTCTAAGCCCAGAACATGCAGCTGCTAGGAACGTGGAAAAGTGATGGTGACAACACATGCTTGACTCCGATGATGGTGCTTTTTGAGTACCTGGTCTCGAGCTCCGGGGTGAAAACCTATGTTTAGCCCATGTTGGTTATACCTGACAATGCAAACATTTGTGCGTCGTTACCTTGTTGAAGGCACTGCTCGAATATGCTCTAACTATTTCTTCAGGTGAAAACCTAAATTATGACCTTTGATGGTTGGTTTCACTGATGGCGGCGCTCAAGTGTCACTCCCTTCATGAAGGCGTTAGTGTTGAAGAATATCGTTGTTCTTGTGGTGTCATGAGATTATTGGTGCGGATATGGTAATTGTTGTAGATTTTTCGATCATGAATTTGATCGCTTTAGGTTCTTTATTTCTTTTCAACGCTTAGGCATAGCTTTGGTTTTATATGACTTTGCTTTTTGCCGGTGTTTTTTTGTGTGCGTGAGTTGGTGTTGGCTGTGTGCATCATAGTTATGCATAGGCCGGGTGTGTGCTCATTGTGGTTCTATTATCTTGATGCTTCATTTTGAGTAATAAAATCCACCATTTGTCGAAAGTTCGCACAATGCCTAATTCCTAAATATTTAGCATAGGCTCAACTGGGTGTTGGTGACATTCCCGTGAGAAGATACGAGAGAGCCATGTATGCCTGCGCGTACCCTATCACAAGACGAAGGCAGCTCGAGTTCGACCCATACGTGAGGCGGTTATGCTTCGTTACTCTGTTCTCCACTCTTGTTTTCCCTGATCTGAACATCAGTTGACGGTGATCTGATCCCCTCTAGCATGTGATTTCCGACCGTTTGGCCCAATTAAACGCAGATTTCCCAAACCTTTCAATTCCTACCTCTGACGGTTATTTCAGCTGAAAGGAACTTTTCAGAATTGAAATTAAAGGAAAACTATTTGAGATCAACTATTTCACAGGAAAGGTTGAATGGACTTGGCACAGTATGCACTGCGAACGATTTCTAGGTAAGATTGATACATTTGAAATTTAGGAATGATTTTGTTCCTACAATGCTAGAGGAAAATTTCATTGATTGATTTCCTTTCGGTTTTTTCGCGTTGGGATCTTGTTGTCAGAGCATCTCATGAGCTGTAAGCCTGTAAAGAACAAATATTTCTTATTTATATTGACTTCATAACACAATTTTTTTTACATATTTAACTGTATATTTTGTGTAAATAAGGATCGCCTCCGTGTGGTCTTGCAATAAGGGTCTTGACATGACAGGGTCGGCTCTGTTAATAACATGTAGGGAAGGAGTGTAGTGAAGGGCATTATAGGTCTCTTAACTATTTCAAAGGTGTTATATAGGTCATCGAACTATACTGATATCATCTTTCAGGTCCTCGAAGTGCAGTGTGTTATGGTAGGCAAAATATAGGTCCTCGTACTGTTCTAGTGTTGAATTAGTTTGAATGTACATAACACACTTGCTGCACTTCGAAGACCTGTATGATGACCTACAATGCACACGAGGAAACCATCTAGACCTAGGATTAGGCTACAGAAACTAGCATTAACCTCCTGCTGAACGATCCGGTCTTCATCTTCCTCGGGAGTAAATACATAGCCGAGAAACAAACGACTTGTTTGGGCATACAATGTTCACTAAACGATCGACATCGATCAGTCCACTGGATACAGAGTGGCATACCTTCTACTCCTCTCACGACGGTGTTTGATGTCCTTCGGTGGTTCGCCTGGCTGGGGTACAGGACGGGGCGCCGGCATCCACGGCGGCGGTATCCACGGCGGTATCCTTGGGTGGGGCTCCCAGTACGTCGGATAATTTCCTGGAGCTGCTCCGGCTGGCATGTCTTGCGCCTTCTTTTCCTCCGGCTTCCTCTTTTCCACTGACCCCCCGCCATCTTTTTTATCTGGCGTCCTTTCTGTGTCATCATCTGATGCCTCATAATCTGGGCCTTCTTCGCCGATCTGAAAAGGGCCCGCATGTTCTGCCAAAATCCATACCATGGTCGTGAGCTCGCTGCCACGACCGAGCTGCCGGGCATGGGATTCCCGGCTGCATCGGGTGCCCGCATACAACAGTTTTTCCACCCACACATTGAAGACGAGCTTCAGTATTTCCGGCATCGCCGAATGGCTATCCTCGAGCAGCTCTCCTGCAAGATTAGCTCCGTCAGAAATGAGACGAGTTTGATCTTTCTTCAACCCCGCCTCCCTGTATGCACGCTTCTTGCCAAGCAGTATCGTGACAAGAGTCTCCAATGAGTCCTCTCGGGTTATGGAGCTAGAACGTCTGCTGGTCTTATGGCGCCACATAGCCTGCAAAGCATCAAGAGTTACTTCGTACAGGCTGTGGAGAACGAGGCCCGGTAGCATGTGCGGGCGCACGGCGACGAGGAACATGAGGTACTTCGACAGAGCCTTGATCGCCTCCACATGGGTCTCTGCCTTCTTGTTGCCACGGATCCTTGACGTGTCTCTGATGGAGAGTAGGAAAACTTGGGTGGCGATGTGCCACACAAGGATGTCCTCCTGGAATTCACGACCAAAGGCGAGGTGGTATCTCTTCAGCACCTTCTTACGCCTCTTGGCTGCCACCTGACCCCAGCACGTAGTGATGTCTTTCATGGAGTAGGATGCATCCTTGCCCTTGCCCTCGTATGTTGACTTGAGTATTTTCCCTAGACGTTTGAACACCAACCTCTTGACATCTTCTGAAAGCTCAAGGGCTTCGGGCTGGTATATATTTTTCCAACTCTCTTCCAATCCAATCTTCTTGACAGTTCTACGAAATAGACTCGTCGTGTCATGGCTGCACTCCTTCAGAAGGCAGTACTGTCCGATGGTGCCGGACCACTTCCTGTAGCTGCTGCTGCTTGGCGCCATGAGATCCAAAGACATGACGAGACGACGTAACTTATGCCATCTCCAAGAGTGCAGAATCCCATGGTGAAGCCAGTCCTCCTGCGGCCTAGCCTTCAAGAATGCATGCGTCCAGGTCGACCCAAGTGCTCTCAGCAGCCATCTCATATCCAGGAGTAACGTAACCGCAAGCAATATGTAGGTGATGATCACATCTGCTCTCCTCTGGCCATCTTTGTTGTAGAAACCAAACATAAAGAATGCGGCGGCGGTGGCGAGGGGCGACATTAGACGGATGAAATAACCGCCCCAGGTGTGCACCATAGCTGCCTTGGTGTAGAGGATGTCGTACATGAGGGACAACTCCATCTCCACCACCTTGCACATGTTCTCCCACCCGCAAGAGAATAGTTTCCTGCTTGTGTCAAGGTCAGGGGAACCCATCTGGACCGAAGAATCGGTCATGGCACGCCGGCAGAATGGGAACATGTTGTGAGCAACCATTAGGGCTTCCTCATCGCCCATCACCTGATGATGATGATCCCCTCCTATTCCCGTAATCAACAGATTGCAGCTTGGTACTGGTTCTTCTTCCTTTTTCTTGCTTGAGCTCCGGATGTTGCCCAAGTCGCCTCGTCGGAGCGCCAACGCCCGCTCCACATACTTGGCAACACCAAGAGCGAAAATGAGGATGGACGCCGGGAGCAAAGCTCCGGCGTCGCCGCCTATGTATATATGCTTGTATAGCACATAAGTGGCTCCCCCAATCTGCATGACTACACTCATCGCTTCGCGGCCAGAAAGTACATTGTCCTCGAGGCTGTAGGCCGTGATGTTGTCCGGACCGCCAAGGTGATGCAACAAGAAGGAAGCCCAGAAGGCAACGAGCTGCTGCTCCTGCGACGTGCTGCCAAAGGATAGGTTGGTGAGGGCGTATGGCGCACTCCAATTGGCAAGCTGATATGCCAGCCAAAGGAGGAGGCTCCACACACAAGGGCCTTTGCGCCGACGGATCCTGGCGAGTAAGAGGAGGACAAGGTGCGCGCCCAAGCTCGAAAGCACCGCTATCCGGATCACCCATAAGTCCAGAAACTGTGTCATCCGGTGCATCCATCCTGCTTCCTCCATTCAAATTGTTTCATAGGTCGATCTCCTGAGCTGAAATCAAGATTAACTATTATCATATGGGATATGCAATGTATCGATCTGTTCTACATTACCTAACTTTCTTTTCTTTTTATCAATACATACACAATATCCGTTATAAATATTTGAACTTCTGACTTCCTTCTAGAGAAGTTTGACGCGGTCAAATTTCTTTAAGTTCGACCAAGTTTCTAGGAAAAATTACAAATATGTAGATGTTGGTATATATTTCTCTATAATTGGTCAAAGATAGAGAAGTTTGACGTACTCCCTCCATTACACAATGTAGTGCGCCCGCGTTTCTCGAGATCCAAGTTTGATCATAAATGTAACCAATGAGACTGACTGCGGCGGGAGCAAAAATTATATCACTGAATTCATATCGATTTAGTGGTATAATTTTTGCTCCCGCCGCAGTTGGTCTTAGCAGTTAAATTTACAGTCAAATTTGAATCTCGGGAAGTGCGGGCGCACTACATTGTGAAACGGAGGGAGAATAACAAACATAAAACTTCAAGCATCTTGAAACGGAGGTAGTGCATGTAGGATTTTCTAAAGTCAAACTTTGCCCAAATTTATAGAGCAATATATTTAGAATATCAAATTCATATCATTCATTAGTAGGTACATCATGAGATATGTTTGCCATATTGTATATATATTTGTATGTAAATGTAAGCTAGATTTTGTACAGATGGCGATTGATAAGCGTTCTCCAACTAATTTCTCTGACTCTGCAAGCTAGTTCAACTACTCCTAATATCGATACCGACACTCCTAACGAGGATGACTTGATCACAAAGATCAATCGTTAAACTCCAGGAGTACAATCTTTAATACGTATCCGAAGTAAAGCTTAGAGCATGAGTTTGGCGTCAGTTTTCTACATGGTGAAAAATTCAAGCAGCATGAATGAATCATGACGAATAGCTCTAACTCTATGGATCAGTGATGCCGTGAGGAGCAGGAGCAGCTTAAATCAATGAGATATCTAAAGCAATCATATACATCACACGTATACAAGTATATGGACATATGCAGAACTAAAAAAGAGGAGGAGCAGGAACAGCTGCTGCTGTTGGAAACGTACACACACAGTGGAGGCGATGGAGGCCGCGGTCGGTGGAGATGGAATAGCTAGCTACTCAGCTATGCCATGTCATGTGAGAGGGAGATGTCTGGCCCGGAAATAAATAGCCAATAACCCAAGGAATAGGGCGATGGCGCCGTACGTGTGTGTACGTGTGCGTACGTGTGTGTACGTGCTCAAGCTGACGTGCTAATAAGACGCGTGGACGCACGTACCGAATGGGCCGTCACTATGGACGTAGGAAGGAAAGAAGAAACAAGAAAACCTGGACTACGTACCACAGCTAATCCTTGAATATATAATCGATCACTTTAGCCCACCACTTTCTCAAGTCTTATCACGCGGTGATCGACCATTTAGATTTTATTACTTTTTGACAAAAACAGGCATACAGGGAATTAATATCATTATAATTCTCTCTTTGTAGCTACTACGTAAGACCAAATGCAAAGGAGTCGCAAGTGTATATATAGTATGGCTATAGGATATGAGTTTACTATATATGCATGTGCTAGTTCTGGTGTACCTCCGACGGAACAATGTATGCGGACTGATTGATCGATCTTGCCTTCCTTGTTTTGTTCATTGAAACTCTAGGTGCAATTACACGAGGTGCATGTATCTGCACGGTGTGGGTGGTGCGCTGTTCAAAGCCAAGCTCGTCTGTGTAATCTCGCGTGGCCAAATAAGACTCAGCGGACGACGGAAGCGTCCGTTGGACGGTACAACTTGTTGCGCGAGTGCACTCGTGAGTCATGAGTCATGACACCACTGGCGAAGATTTTTCTTTTCTTTGCAGGGTAGTTGGCTGCTTAAGATCATCTCTAGCATATCCCTTATAAATATCTAGAGGAGTAAAAATTTTGTTTTCAGGGGCTAAATAGGACCTATTGAACCCCTTATCGACTTTAGAGGAGCATATAAGTTTTACTCCCCGCGTTGCTGGCAGTTTATATTTACTCCACAGGCACCACTTCTCAGGGGAAAAAAACCCTCATCCTGTTTTTACTCCACAGGCACCACTTCTCAGGGGGAAAAAACCCTCATCCTGTGGTCGCCTCTCTCCCCCGCTTGACCACATCCACTCCTACATGTCCGTCCTTGAGACCGCCGGCCACCACGTGCCACTGCAGCACCCCGTAGCAACCGGCACTCCTTCGCCCACTTTGATTCGGTCTCCCCTTGTCCCTACACCACCGTATTGAACGCATC
Source organism: Triticum urartu (assembly GCF_056163025.1). Classification (NCBI taxonomy): domain Eukaryota; kingdom Viridiplantae; phylum Streptophyta; class Magnoliopsida; order Poales; family Poaceae; genus Triticum; species Triticum urartu. The sequence continues at coordinate 21,699,164 of NC_141875.1, forward strand.
TACACATGTCACCAAATTCCATGCACATACGCCGCAACGCTGTCGGGGTTTGTCGGAAATCGAACCATGCAGTCACCTATAATCATCTTTTCCAATCTGAGTGTTCCATCAGACTTACTCCATTTTCTTCTAGGGTCCATTTGCTTCTAGGGATAGATAGAGCTTGAGTTCGTCAGTGCTAGAATGAAATGTGAATGAGAGCATAGATTGATTGTCTCACTGCATGTACCTATAGTAACCGGTTAATAATACTAAGGATCCCTAATACTAATCTCGACATGAGAGGAATGTCTCCTCTTGGCCTTGATATATACTAACAAATATGGTTTTTTTCACTCAGACATGAGAGGTGAGATCGATTAAAATGATGGAGACAGATGGAGGAGCAGTGGAGGTCACCGCACCGCCTCACGGTATGTCTTCCTCCTATCGCCGCTCGCATCATCATTCGGCCGCTGGCGCATCCTCGTCCGCCATTCGGCCAGGCTCAGCCCTCGCCCAACAACTCGTCGGCGTGCCTCTCCTGATCATCAAGTGTGATGACTGCTGGCGGCTAGTGCTGCGCTGGATCTCGAAGATGATAAAACATCCCGAATGGATTTTCTTCAAGTATGAAATGGACAAAGTGAATGCATTCTTGTGCGGTAGTTCTTCGATTCAACTAAAATTTGTGCTCAATGTTTGTTTATTGTTATGTAGAAAGGTTGCAACTTTTGGCATTGGGAAGAAGAATAGATTGCTATATTTATTGCCAGAGGTCTACTAGATGTGGGTGCACTAGTTGTTATGGATGAATTTGCAGAGGAATCAATATCCAAATTTTAGGAGGAAGAGAAGAAACAAGTGTGCAAACTAGAGAAGTTAACAGAGAAAAGCAATAAGGACATGGAGAAAGTATTTATTGAACTTGTAGGAGCAGTCAATGAAGTTGTGTTTCAATTGAAGTGTGTAATTTTTCTTGTCGTTTTCTTTGAATCGGTACTCCTAGTGAGGAAATGGTGAAGTATGTACCCAAGATGTCGCTTACTGAAGTAATTGAGTAGTAAAGGTTTAACTTAATGGCCTCAAAATAAATGAATTTGTGTTCATAAAAATTCAAGGGGCTAAATTCCTTAATCTCTTACAGTGCTGGAACCCGTTAGTTAAAGATGGGGTCAAAGAGGCGACAGAGCTCCCGATCTCTCGTGTCAAGGCCACGACAGCTGATCTTATCAACCGTGAATGGGACCCTTTGTCGGCCTCATGCTTCTCCGGATTAGTTTATTTCTGTAGTGCGTAGGTTGCTGGCCAGCATGCCATGTAGTCGCTAAGACAGTATCCTCTGTCGGTGCAACTTTTGAACTTGTCTATCTGGTACTTTCTGTTTGTTCTACCTGGATGTTACTATATAGCTTTATTTATAAAGTTGGGTTACCGTCTTTTCTCTGAAAAATACGACATCTCCTGAGCATTTCAATATCGTGAACATTTCTTTAAATTTGCAAATATTTTTGTAAATTGATGAACACTTCTATAAATTAGAAGACATTTAAAATTCATTGATAATATTATCATGAACCTATTTCTAAATCACCCAACACTTTTCTTGCATTCATGTTTAAAAGAATTTACAAAATATCTTCTGAAATATTGAAAACATTTTTCTAATCCATAAAAACTTTTAGTTCAATATTTCTTTCTTTTTTTAGCAGGGAAATTCAGTATTTTCTTTCAAATGTGAAATGAAACCCTGTTTTTTTAACATACGGTCGACTAAGCAAGCAAACAAGCAGATGTTCTTGGGCCAAGAACGAGCACTATAGCGACAAATCATCGCTATGTCCTGCTTAAAGCGCGACCAGGACCTAAACCCTAGACTTAGAATGCTCTCATGTCTAGCGCCGCCCTAAATGGGCGGCCTAGGCACGCGGGAGGCCACGGCCTCGGTTTTTTTTTCACATTTTTGTTTTAGGCTTTTTTTTACAAAAAACTTTTGATGAAACATTTAAAAATGTTAAATGTGTACAAAGAAAATATTTCTCATCTATACAGAAAATATACAATATGTATGAAATAAGATGATCATGTATTTAAAAAATTACTCAAGCATTTGAGAAAATGTTACACAAGTATTTGAAAAATGTTAATCAAGCATTTAAAAAAGGTTAAATGTGTATAGAAAAAATGTTGACCATGTAATAAAAAATTGTCAAACTTGTATTTGAAAAATGTAAATTAAGCATTTGAAAATCTTGAAATATGTATAGAAATAAATGTTGACCATGTAACTTGTATTCAGAAAATGTTCATCAAACATTAGAAAAATGTCAAATGTTCATAAAGAAAATGTTCTCATGTATACAGATAATATACAATGTGTGTGAAAAAGGTTGATCATGTATTATGAAAATGTTAATAAAGTATTTAAAATATATTCAAAAAGTAATTGAAAATGTTAATCAAGCATTTGGAAAATATGAAATGTGTATAGAAAACTGTTAATCTTTTTCTAATCAAGTATTTAATTTTTTAAATATGTATAAAAAAGACCGTGTATTCAAAAATGTTAATCTTGTATATGGAAAATGTTAATCAAACATTTGAAAAAATTTCAAAATGTGTATAGAAAATGTTGACTATGTATTAAAAAATAGTTAAACCTGTATTTGTGTAACTCCCTCCAATCCAAAATAAGTATCACAGTTTTGAACTAAAACTAGTTCAACCTTAGTCCAAAGTGGGGCACTTATTGTGGACTGGATGGAATAAACGTGTATTAGAAAAATGTTCTTGATGTATACAAAATATAGAGTGAAAACCAAAAAAAACAAAGAAATATGAAAAATCAATGAAAACCAAAAAATCAACATAATGATAAAGCTAGGCTTCACAACAAGGTGGGTGGACATAGTTATGAGCCTAGTAACATCAGTAAAGTTCTCAGTCATGTTCAATGGACGGAAGCTTGAAGAGTTTCAGCCCTCAAGAGGGATCCGACAGGGGGACCCAATATCCCCATACTTATTCTTGCTAGCAGCAGAGGGCCTTTCGTGCCTCCTCAAATCAAAAAGTGAGTCATCCAACCTGAGTGGGTTACAAGTGGCACCAACGGGACCACAAGTTAACCACCTCTTATTTGCTGATGACAGCCTGCTGTTTTTCAAGGCAAATAGTATGGGTGCCACTAAGGTAAACCAGCTGTTGGAGACCTACTGTCAAGCAACGGGTCAACGCATAAATTATGCTAAATCATCTATTTTCTTCAGTAAAGGGGTCCCGAACAGTGTGCGGCAAGAGATCAAAGAACTGCTGGATGTCCCCAATGAAACACTCAATGAAAAATATCTAGGTATGCCTTCTGACATTGGTAGCTCAAAAAATGGCTCTTTTAAATTCTTCAAAGACCGTCTGTGGAGTAAAATCCAGGGCTGGATTGAGAGGACATTATCAACAGCGGGGAAGGAGGTGTTGGTTAAATCCGTAGCTCAAGCTATACCGGTATATTCCATGTCTTGTTTCAAATTACCCAGAGGCCTGTGTGAGCACCTGAATATGTTAATTAGGAAGTTTTGGTGGGGGAGCAAGGAAGGCCAGCGCAAGCCCCATTGGGTGTCCTGGAAGGCAATGACCCAACCTAAAAGCATGGGAGGCTTGGGTTTTAAGGATTTTGAGCTTTTCAACTTGGCTATGTTAGCTAAACAAGCCTCGCGGCTGTTACAATGTCCTGATTCCTTAAGTGCTCGTTTACTCAAGAGTATTTATTACCCAAACACCACCATTTTGAATGCCACATTGGGCAGCCACCCTAGCCAGATCTGGAGGGCTATCATGGAAGGAAAGAATGTTCTTAAACAGGGTATCATCAAGCGGATAGGGAATGGATTGGACACTTTAATCTGGGAGGACAATTGGCTACCAAGGGGGGAAATGATGCGGCCATATGGGTGTGGGGTGTTGAACCCACCAACACATGTTTCACAGCTTATAGATGCAACCTCAGCTACGTGGAACAAGCAGCTGCTGGATGAGGTGTTTCTCCCTTTCGATGTGAAAGTAATTATGAGTATCCCCCTATGCACAATGAACACACCAGATGTGTGGAGCTGGATGTTCGAGAAGAAGGGCCACTTTTCTGTGAGGTCGGCCTACAATATGTTGGTTGCAACTAGGCAAAGAAGAGAGGCCTAGTTGGAAGGGATGGCTGCGGCATTAAGGTCAAGTAATGAAGAGAGATCCTGGAAGTCCTTGTGGAAAACGGAGGTACCCGGAAAGCTGAGAATGTTCTTGTGGCGACTAGCCAAACAATCAATCCCCACTGAGGATATTAGGGCGCACAGACACATGGCCACTTCAAGCTCATGCGGCTTCTGTGGCGCCCCTGGCTCGTGGCGCCATTCTCTCCTCGATTGCACGGTATCCAGGTGCACGTGGGCGCTAGTTGATGAGGACTTAAGTGCAACTTTGGTTGCTAACACAAAAACAAATGCAAGAAACTGGCTTTTTACCCTTATTGAAACACTCCAACATGAACAGTTCATAAGAGTTGCAGTCACACTTTGGGCAATTTGGACGTCGAGGCGCAAGGCAATCCATGAAGGAATTTTCCAAACTCCACATGCAATATATAATTTTATCACACACTTCATTGGTGAATTGAATGTTGTGAGAGATGGGGAGCCTAGAAGAACAGGGCCAATTCAGATAACAAGTGCCTCGCAGAGACCAAAAGCCCCACCAGAGAACTTTGTTAAAATACAAGTTGATGCTGGTGTGAGGGCCTCAAGAGGAGGATCGGCGGTAGCGGTATGTCGTGACAGAAACGGGACTTATCTGGAAAGTTCTGCACTGGTGATTGCGGGAGTGGCGGACCCAGCAACCCTGGAGGTGATTGCTTGCAGAGAGGCTATTGCGTTGGCCCAAGACTTAAATGTTCAGCAAGCTATGATCACTTCAGACTCGAAGCAAGTCATAGGAGATATCCATGGAGGGAATCAAGGAGTATATGGTCTGATTATATCTAAAATAAAAGCTAGAGCCTCCCTCTTAACTTGTACTTTTTCTTGTGAAGGTCGTGCAACCAATATGGATGCACATAGATTAGCAAAGTTTGCTTTATCCTTAGCTCCGGGGCGTCATGTATGACTCGTATCCCACACTATGTGGTTTTTGATTAATAAAGTTTGGCTTTACCCCTCAAAAAAAACAAAATGGAAAGAAAACTGAAAAGAAAATTCAAAGAAACAGGTGCAAAAATAATGAAAAATAGTAAAAACCAACAAAAAACAAAGAAACCATTGACCCAATAAAGAAACGAAAAACTGCAACAAAAGAGAAAGCAAAGAAGAAAAACCAAAAGTATAACAACGAAAAAAAACCCTAAGAGGAAATAAGAAAACCAAACAAAAAAAAAAACGAAAAAAAAATGAAGAAAAGAAAACCAAAAGAACGCACTAGTGAATGGCCGACGAACGAACAAAACGAGTAACACGCTATTCGGCCGGCCCATACACGCGCGATGTGCAGAGAGCTTCAGCAATATAGATGCTAGTCCCGCTATAAGCAAGGTGGGCTCCTATTCGGTGCTTTAGGTGGGTAGCTCCCTAGCGCCCTTGTTCTCGATTGCACTCGAGAAAAAAAAAGAAATATTTCACAAAAAACGAAAAAAAATCATGAATTGAAAAAAGATCATCGATTTTGGAGAAAAAGTTCCACAATTTTTTTTAAAAAAGTTCATTGATTTTGAAAAACAATTTCATCGAATTTGAAAAAGTTCATCAATTGTTTTCTAAAAAATCAATGAACTTAGAAAAATTTCATCGACTTTGAAAAAAAATCATCAAGATCGAGAAAAGATCACCGATTTGGAAAATGGTTCATAAAAAAAGTTCATTGTTTAAAAAAATCATCAATTTTTGAAAAAAATTCATCAGTTTTGAGAAAAGAAAGTTCATCAATTGGAATAGAAAAATTACGAATTTGAATAAAGTTGTGCGAAAAAGATAAGCACATCATTTTTTTATGAAGGAGGAAAGAAGAAAAGAAAGAAATTATGCAACTAAACACATCATTTTATTTGGCTTTGTGGTTACTACAGCGCGTGTTGAGCCAGGGGTCATGGGTTTGATTCACTCATAGAGCATTTTTACGGATTAAAACACTGAAGAAAAACAGCTAGCTGGGTTGGCCCAGCGCCGGGACGCATCAGGCATGCATTTGTAATATACACAGTAAGAACATCTGATGCGATAAATAAGAACCACCATAAGTGAGACATAGCATTCGCGAAGGAGCACCCGGGATCAAACGGAGGAGAGGCCACTTAGTGGATTCAATTCGCCAGCCATATGCGATGTGAGGCCGGCCAACCGAGGTTGTTGGGTGTTCTGCATTTTGTTCACCGACTGCAGTTTGTTCGTTTCTCTTGTTCTAGGTTTTTCTTTCTTTCTTTCTGGTTTTTTGTTTGTTTAGTTTTTTCTTTTCCTTTTTTTACCCTTTCTTTTATTTTCTCTTCTTTAATACATGGTGAACAATATTTTTATACACGATGACCAAATCATTAATATATGGTGAATATTATTTAAGTACACACTGAACATTTTTTTAATATACATTAAACATTTTCTTAATATATGATGGACTTTTCAAATTACATGATAAACATTTTTGTAATACACACTAAACATCCTTTAATATACAGTGAAGTTTTTCCAATATACGGTGCACATTTTTTAATATGCATTGAACTTCCCATAAAACACATACTAATTTTTTAAAGAATTATTTTAAATAGGTTTTTAATTTTCTAGGTCTGTAAAAAAACACCTTGAATTTTCCTTGAACTTGTGAAAATTCTTCTGCATCACATTGGCGCTAGAAAAACTCTCTGCCCATTTTCGTGTGTGAGTCCTTTGCTCTCAAGTTTTGTTCAACACTTAGATGACCGATGACATTCTCAACACAGAATTCACGTCTTAAGTGATTGAGAATAGTAGCAAAGTTCCTCCAACTAGGAGGATGTTTTGCAATAATGCAACGCGCGACAAACTTGTCCGGTAACTCACACTTTAGGGGCTCTAACTCCTTAGCGATGGACTGTAGCTCATGAGCTAGTCCAATACAGAACGGTTATCAACCATCATGTAATCATGGAACTGCTCAATGGCACACGATATTCGCTTCCAGCATCGGTTGCGCCGAACTTAACTTCGAGCGCATCCCACAAGTTTTTGGTAACCCGCATATGAATATATGTGACAACCAACTTGTCTCTAATCACACTTAGAACTAGTCCCATAAAGATAGTGGTTGCCTCCCTAAACACCTTCTCCTGCTCAGGAGCAATCGTTTCCGTCAGAAAGACACCACCAACCCAGAATACATTCATTGTTGTGAGCCACAAGGTGGTCCTTGTCTGCCAACGCTTAAAATGCGTTCCGGTAAACTTTTCTAGCTTCATAGTAGCGGCAAAGCCTTGAATCTAAAAATGCCTAAAATAAAGTTTTTGGATGGATGGAAATATCAGCACCTTTTTTTATTAGACTAATCCACGAGTAAACAGTAATCATGGCAATCACGGTATGCAAGTCATATTGATACCTAAGTGAGCATGTACAGTATATAGAAATGAAACATCTATGAATACAACATATAAGGCTAGCGCATGAATGAGTAAATGAGGGATGAACAGATCATACATGTCCATGCCAACGTGGGGACGGCAGCAGCAGCCTCAGCGTTATCCTTGGACTTCTTCTTGGCAGCGGCATCTTTGACCATGGTGTTGACGCAAGGGAAGTAGTGGAAGCAGAGCAAGACGAAGAGTCGGCAACGGAGATGGATCGGGAGCAGTTGCACCGAGATGCTCCCCAAAAACCTTATTGTCGTTCTCCCAGGCACTAGTAAAAAAGGGTCAAATGTGAAGCACATTAGTGCCGATTTGAATTTGAGCCGGCACTAATGTGTCCATTAGTGTCGGTTCCAACGGCTAAGCAGGCGGACATCATTAGTACAGGTTCGTGGGCCACCTTTAGTACGGGTTCATGCCACGAACCGGTACTAATGAGGCTGTGTCAGGCTGTGCTCAGGCTGGGGCCCCCACGAAGACCTTTAGTACCGGTTCATGGCATGAATCGGTACTAGAGTTTCTTAATAAGCTGATTTTTAGTATCACCTCGCCAAGAGAGAGGCAGTATGAACGGTTTATAAGCCGTGAGTGTACAGACGATGAAGGAGATACGCAATGCTCACCTGCACGTTGCTTAGCTTCAAGCCTTTCGGAATAGCATAGATTGCACAGAGCTATGTGCAATGCAGTCTACACTATTCCGAAAGGCTTGAAGCTAATTAATCAACATTGCACCTCTTTTTTATTTTTAATAACTTATTTAAACTCCGGACTTCTTGTGTTCAGTATGCAGCATTCAAAGCAACGTCATCAATTTCCAACATGTTCTGACATCATTTGCTCTTTTCAGTCATTTACCGATTTGTTTAGAGAGCTAAATGATCGTGAAATTGAAAATCACTACCAAATGAACTCTGAAAATGTTGAAATTTGGCATGGTATCATCATTTCACCCGCATAGCATGTGCAAAAGAGTAGAGAGGGTCACGGCAAAAATTGGACGCACTTCGTGTACAAACTGGACAATCTCTTTCGGAGTATCAGGGTTTCAGACGAGAACTCATCTGTTACACGGGCACTTCAATGTTTTTTAAACTTATTTGAACTCCTGACTTCTTTTGCATTCAGTATGCAGCATTCAAAGCGACACCATCAATTTCCAACATGTTCTGACATCATTTGCTGTTTTTCAGTCATTTACCGATTTGTTTAAAGAGCTAAATGACCGTGAAATTGAAAATCACTACAAAATCAACTCGGAAAATGTTGAAATTTGGCATGGTATCATCATTTCACCCACATAGCATGTGCAAAAGAGTAGAGAGGGTCATGGAAAAAACTGGACGCACTTCGTGTACAAACTCAACAATCTTTTTCAGAGTATCAGGGTTTCGGACGAGAACTCATCTGTTACACTGGCACTTCAATGTTTTTTAAACTTATTTGAACTCCGGACTTCTTTTGCGTTTAGTATGCAGCATTCAAAGCGACGTCTTCAATTTCCAACATGTTTTGACATCATTTATTGTTTTTCAGTCATTTACCAATTTGTTTAGAGAGCTAAATGACCGTGAAATTGAAAATCACTACAAAATGAACTCTGAAAATTTTGAAACTTGGCATGGTATCATCATTTCATCCGCATAGCATGTGCAAAAGAGTAGAGAGGGTCACGGCAAAAACTGGACGCACTTCATGTACAAACTGGACAATCTCTTTCGGAGTATCACGGTTTCAGACGAGAACTCATCTGTTACACGGGCACTTTAATGTTTTTTAAACTTATTTGAAATCCCGACTTCTTTTGCGTTCAGTATGCAGCATTCAAAGCGACGTCATCAATTTCCAACACATTCTGACATCATTTGCTGTTTTTCAGTCATTTACCGATTTGTTTAGAGAGCTAAATGACCGTGAAATTGAAAATCACTACAAAATGAACTCTGAAAATGTTGAAATTTGGCATGGTATCATCATTTCACCCGCATAGCATGTGCAAAAGAGTAGAGAGGGTCACGGCAAAAATTGGACGCACTTCGTGTACAAACTGGACAATCTCTTTCGGAGTATCAGGGTTTCGGACAAGAACTCATCTGTTACACGGGCACTTCAATGTTTTTTAAACTTATTTGAACTCCAAACTTCTTTTGCGTTCATTATGCAACATTCAAAGTGACATCATCAATTTGCAACACGTTCTGACATCATTTGTTGTTTTTCAGTCATTTACCGAATTGTTTAGAGAGCTAAATGACCGTGAAATTGAAAATCACTACAATATGAACTCTGAAAATGTTGAAACTTGCCATGGTATCATCATTTCACCCGCATAGCATGTGCGAAAGAGTAGAGAGGGTCACAAAGAAACTAAATACAGAAAAAACTACTCAGAAATAAATAGAAGAAAATAAATAAAGCAGAAAAGAAAAAAAACTGTATAAAAAATTACTCAAAAATAAAAAGAAGAAAATAAATAATGCAGAAAAGAAAAAAAACTATATAAAAAATTACTCAAAAATAAATAGAAGAAAATACATAATGCAGAAAAGAAAAAACTATATAAAAATTTGTTGCGGCGCTGCCCAGTGGGCCTGCCAGACCTAGGGTGTGCAAATGCAGGCCTAGAAGGGCCAGCAGGCTCACAGGGCAGCGCGCCATAGTTAGGCCCAGAAGCCTGCTATATAGAGAAGTTCGAAGGAGCAGCCGCGGCTGGGTTTATAAACCAGTGCGGCTGCCCTTCGCTCGGCGAGGTGGGACTAAATATTGTGCACCGCCGGTGGCAGCGCACAACCATTAGTACCGGTTGGTGGCTCCAACCGGTACTAATGAGTGGGCCTTTAGTACCGGTTCGTGGCATGAACCGGTACTAAAGGTGTCGTTTCCCGCCCCTTGGCCTGACGAAAATTGGCCTTTAGTACCGGTTGGTGGCTCCAACCGGTACTAAAGGCCCCTCCTATATATATGGCACTTACGAAAAATTCAGTTTCATCGACCACCACTTCTTCTCCAACTTCTTCGCGCGACATCGCCGCCGTCGCCGCGCCGTCGCCCATCGCGCGCCGCCCTCGCAGGCCCCGCCGCCCCTACCGCGCGCCGTCGCCTCTGCCGCCCGACATCGCCATCACCGCCGTCGCCCCCGCCGCCCGTCGCCGTCTCGATCGCACCGTCGCCCTGGCCCGCCACTCGTCGTTGCGCTGTCCCCGTCGCATCGCCGTCTCGCGCCGCCGCCCCCCGCTCGTACACACACACATACACACACATTGTTTTTACTTATTTTCCGTTTTCTGTTGTTTACATTAATGTTAGATAAATTACGTAGATAAGAATGTTAGATGAATTATATGGAAAAGATGTTAAATATTAATGTCAATTTTAGATGAATTAGCTAGATATTAATTACGTATATATATGAGATTTGAACTAGTTGAATTAATATAACTAGTTTATTTTTAGTATGAAAATTAACAGAACAAGTTTATTTTTAGTAAGAAAATTTAGGTATATGAGATTATTTGAACTAGCTGAATTAATATAACTAGTTTATTTTTAGTAAATGCTTAGTTGAACTAGTTGAATTAGTAGAACTAGTTTATTTTTAGTAAGAAAATTTAGGTATATAAGATTTGATGATCTAATTAAAATATTACTATATATAGCTACTTTATATATTTTAGTAAGAAATTTAATAGAACTAGTTTATTTTTAATAAATTCTTAGTTGAATTTGTTGAATTAATAGAACTACCTACTTTACCTGAGAGAAAATTAATAAAAAATGTAGGTATATGAGATTTGATGATCTAATCAAAATATTACTATATAGAACTACATACTTTATTATATAGAGATTTGATCATCTAATTAACATTTTACTATATAGAACTAGCTACCTTATATTTTTAGTAAATTCTTAGTTGAATTAGTTGAATTAATTGAGCTACTTTATTTAGGTATATTTTTCGTAAGTGCTTAATTGAATTAGTTGAATTAATAGAACTAATAAGTGTTTAATGTTTCACCTATGAACATAGGAATGTCGTCTGCCGACGAACACGATTTCATTATGTGCGAATACTGCTAAGACCAGAACGGCCTGTGCGGCAGAAATTTTCTAGTTGATGATAGGTGCTTCAGCATCAAGCTGGATGAGAACTTCGAAGTGGATACAGTAAGTCAGAACGACAAGTCTTTTTCGTAATGAAGCATGACTTATGCTTCATTTGCTTCAACTTTTAATTTTAATTTTTCACTATTCTACTAGCGTATCCCCTGCCATGCAAGAATTTTTGTCTTGAATAAGATAGGTTTCAGTCCTAACAAAACTATGGAGGTAAAAAAAGTTACTTGAAGACCGAGCATGGTTATACCTTCAACGTCAAATTATACAATGCAGACACATACACCTATTTTGAATGCAAAACTTGGCAAGCACTATGCAAGGCTTATGCATTTGAGCCTGATATGGTTATCACCTTTGATATTCGTTCGGAAGATGATGTTGAAGGTAATATAGACATCTGGGTCAATGTGCAGACGCCTCCAGTTCTACCATTATGTGAGTTTCTCAACCATATTTATGTCTTAGATATTGTTTATTCAAAAATAGTTGACAAGTAATTTATATTGACAGCTTATTTCCAATCAAGCAAACATGTCCGACGTTTGGTAGACAGGACCGTCCACTGTCCCGGGGCTGAACTAAACTGCGAGGAGACAAGTCATTATGTTTCATGGCTTGAGGATCTTGATGCTGTCAAGACAGTTTTTTTCCTGCACTTAGAAATGTTAGTACTCAAAACGTGCGACCAATAGTGTTCGTACTGAACTACGGTCACATATATTTAGGAAAGATGGTAAGATTTCTACTATTTATCCTTAGTGCATCTTTTGCATACATTATTTTTTTAAGCTAAACTTCATTGCTAAGTATGTTACTATACGATGTTCTTCAACAGGGACTCCCGATGAATGTTGTGCCTGATTGGATCGAGACTAAAGATAGCATGAATATTGTTAGCTTACGGCCAAGATATCCTACAATGCACTTTAGTGCATTCAGGTTTTCTAATAGCGAGGAATGCTTAATAGTAAAAGACTGGAGCAAAATTGTGTACGATCGCAGAGAAGTACTAGGGGGCAACAATCAGAAGCGCAACCCACGATTAGGAGACAGGTTCATCTGCATGCTCCAATATGATGAATCAGGAAAGCTATACATGTTCTATGCTATTTTACCTGAGAGAGAGAGAGAGCAGGAGTGATTAGCTAGTTCATGCTCTTAGTACTTGTCCTCTCATGTCCGTGTTCTTCGTCCTGAACTTAATCTCAAAGAGTGATTTGCTTTTGTGGTGTTATGAACGCTTATAATATCATTACCATGTTGAACTCGATGATATCTTTGCTTCTGGTACAAGTGAATGTTTCTTCTTTAAGCTAGTGTTGGTGGTGATTAGATAGCGGCAATGATTATATGATGATTAAGTAGTGGTAATGAGACGACTATTATATGATGATTTTTAGCTAGCTATGAAAACTGTTGTTGGTGATGATATATATGATGCAAGAGTTTTTATATTAATATGATGATGATGATGAGTTATTATATCATTTATGAAAGAAACCGTAGATTAGTTTCAACTGGATGGATTCTAGCTAAGTGATCAAGTATATGCCATATCCATATTACCTCGATCACTTAATTAGGTGATCAAGTATATATAATATGGATATGGCATATACTTGATGACTTAGCTAGGATCCACATGCATCCAGTCAAACTAATATGCAGTACTTTCACCTAATGATTTAACAACTCATTATAATGTAAAACGATCACTAAATTAAATTGAAAACACAAAATTAAAGTAAAAATAAAAAATAAAACCAAAACACACCCAAACATTTAGTACCGGTTGGTGTTACCAACCGGTACTAATGTCATACGCGCCCCCGGAGCTGGCTCGTGCCACGTGGTTGCCCTTTAGCACCGGTTCGTACGGAACCGGTACTAAAGGGGGGGACCTTTAGTCCCCACACTTTAGTGCCGGTTACTGAACCGGCACTAAAGGGCCTTACGAACCGGTGCTATAGCCCGGTTCTGCACTAGTGAGGCAGGATCTCAACGACAGGTTCCAAAGGCACCTGCTCTCCCGACCAACCACACACGCGGTCGTTGGGATGGGATCACTGGAAGCAGCAGTAAATGACGACTAGGGTTGTGCAGGAGGGAGGGAGTGAGCTATGGTTCACTCTCTATAGTGTCTTAGCGACTCGTCAATTAATTCAAGATTAATTAACCATTCCCGGTCGGTAAAAATAAGGCCCGTCTCATTTTTGCAACCCGCAGCACGCGTGTCGTGACATTCACTACGATCAAAGCACTGGACCTACTCTATATAGACACAGAAGGGACATTCACTACTATCCAAGCACTTAACCTACTCTATATAGACACAATAGGGACATTCACTAGGATCCAAGCACTGGACCTACTCTATATATTATGGGGTGCAGCCAGGGGAAGAGCCAAGAAACACAACCAGATATCACTGGTTACACAACCCTTGGGTCAGGAATAGCTAGCTGCTAAAATAAGCTTGGGGGACGATTGGGTTCCCAGCCGCCGCCCTCCAGGTCGCCCCCGGGCGCCGATATGAACCCGTTATAGCATAAATTTGCCCGCTTTTCAGCCCATATCGGCGTAAAATCGGTCAGCTATCAACGCAAATCGGCTCATATTCACCGTGCTTCGACGCAAATTCAAAAGAAGTTACTTTTTATCACATAATTCATCACAGAAAATCAATAAAAATCAAATAATTCAACAACAAATAGTTCAACAACAAATAGTTCAATACAAATTATATAGTTCAACAAATAAAAACTCATATTTCATCACACGTCGAGCTAGGCATTGTCCTTGAGCCTCCATAGGTGCTCCATCAAATCCTATTGCAGTTGTTGATGCACATGTGGGTCTCGGATCTCCTGACACATATTGAGGAATGATGTCGCTTGAAGCTACATCGGTATTTCCCCAAAGAGGAAGGGATGATGCAGCACAACGGTGGTAGGTATTTCCCTCACATGTGAAACCAAGGTTATCGAACCAGTAGGAGAACCAAGCAACACAACGTAAACAATACCTGCACACAAATAACAACTTCTCGCAACCCGACGTGTTAAAGGGCTTGTCAATCCCTTCCGGGGTACGGCGCCTCAAGATAGGCAAACGGATGTGAGGTAAATTTGTAATCCCTCTGTTCCTAAATATAAGTCTTTGTAGAGATTCTACTAGATGGACTACATACGGAGCAAAATGAATGAATCTACACTTAAAATGCATCTATATACATCCGTATGTGGTTTATAGTGGAATCTCTACAAAGACTTATATTTTGGAACGGAGGAAGTAGTAGATTGATAGATCGAGCGCCGAATAAAATAAATAATAATAAATTGAAGCAAGGTATTTTTGGATTTTTGGTTTAGTAGATCTGAAAATAAACGCAAAGGAAAATAGATTGCAAAGGCAAATAATATGAGAAAGAGACCCGAGGGCCGTAGGTTTCACTAGTGGCTTCTCTCGAGAAAAATAGCAAATGGTGGGTGAATAAATTACTGTTGGGCAATTGATAGAACTTCAAATACTCATGACGATATCCAGGCAATGATCATTACATAGGCATCACGTCCAAGATTAGTAGACCGACTCCTGCCTGCATCTACTACTATTACTCCACACATCGACCGCTATCCAGCATGCATCTAGTGTATTAAGTTCATGGAGAAACGGAGTAATGCAATAATAACGATGACATGATGTAGACAAGATCTATCTATGTAGAGATAGACCCCATCGTTTTATGCTTAGTAGCAATGATACATACGTGTCGGTTCCCCTCCTATCACTGGGATCAAGCACCGTAAGATCGAACCCACTACAAAGCACCTCTTCCCATTGCAAGATAAATAGATCAAGTTTGCCAAACAAAACCCAAATATCGGAGAATAAATACGAGTCTATAAGCAATCATGCATAAAAGAGATCAAACAAACTCGAAGACTTTCATGGATATAAAAAGATAGATCTGATTATAAACTCAAAGTTCATCAGATCCCAACAAACACACCACAAAAGAGTTACATCATATGGATCTCCAAGAGACCATTATATTGA
This sequence comes from Triticum urartu, assembly GCF_056163025.1. Taxonomy (NCBI): domain Eukaryota; kingdom Viridiplantae; phylum Streptophyta; class Magnoliopsida; order Poales; family Poaceae; genus Triticum; species Triticum urartu. The sequence goes on from NC_141875.1 coordinate 21,714,945, forward strand.
GAATTAAGAGAGATAGAGATAGATAGATAGATAGATAGATAGATAGATAGATAGATAGATAGAGAGAGAGAGAGGAAGCCATCTAGCTACTAACTACAGACCCAAAGGTCTACAAAGAACTACTCACGCATAATCGAAGAGACACCAATGGAGGTGGTGAACCCCATCTGAGATGGTGTCTACATTGGATCTGGTGGTTCTGAACTCTGCGGCGGCTGGATGAATATTTCATCGACTCCCATAGGGTTTTGGGAATAGTGGGGTATTTATAGAGCAAAGAGGCGGTCCGGGGGGCCCCCAAGGTGGGCACAACCCACCAGGGCGCGCCTGGGCCTCTTGGCGCGCCCTGGTGGGTTGTGCTCCCCTCGGGGCACCCCCCCGGGCGCAGCCAGGGCCCATTACGTTCCTTCTGGTCCATAAAAAATCTCCGTAAACTTTTGTGGCATTTGTACTCCGTTTGATATTGATTTTCTGCGATGTAAAAGACATAGAAAAAACAGCAACTGGCACTTGGCACTATGTCAATAGGTTAGTACCAAAAAATGATATAAAATGATTATAAAACATCCAAGATTGATAATATAAAAGCATCGAACAATCAAAAATTACAGATACGTTGGAGACGTATCAGCATCCCCAAGCTTAACTCCTACTCGTCCTTGAGTAGGTAAGTGATAAAAATAGAATTTTTGATGTGGAATGCTGCCTAACATGTCATATCATATTCTTTTCTTTATAGCATGGACATTTGGACTTTTATATTGTTTAAAGCAATAGTCTAGTTTTGACATGATAATTTAAATACTCAAGCATATCAACAAGCAACCATGTCTTTCAAAATATCAATGTTGAAATAAGTTATCCCTAGCCCATCATGCTCAACCATTGATCCATTCATGAAACACACTCGCATATTAGCTACACCCAATATTCAAGTATGATCTTATTGCCTCCTAGTTGGTGCTTTTATAAGAGAAGATGGAGACTCAAATTCAAAATAAAAATTGCATAAAGTAAAAGAAAGGCCCTTCGCAGAGGGAAGTAGGGATTTGTAGAGGTGCCAGAGGTCAAAGCGAAAAACTTAGAGATAAAAAACATTTTGGGAGGTGTATCCATCCCACCAACGAAAACGACTTAGAGTTCCCAATACTTTCCATGCTTAGATATATCATAGGCGGTTCCCAAACAGAAAATAAAGTTTATTCTTTTTTCCACCATACTTTCACTTTCCATGGCTAGCCGTATCCACGGTTGCCCTCCATACCAACACCTTTGAAGGAATTTATTATTTTACAACATAAAGTAAATTCATTTTTTTCATTTCGGGACTGGGTATCCCTAATATCTTTGCCTTACTCTCGTGTAATGACAAGTGAATAAACACTCATCGTGAGAATAACACATCTAGCATGGAAAATATTAGCCACCCCTCACCGCTCCGCAAGTGAAACAAACACACAAAAGAGAAGTTTATTTTTAAAATTAGAGATGGCACATGCAAATTTGCTTAGAACGGCAAAAGAATACCGCATATAGGTAGATATAGTGGACTCATGTGGCAAAACTGGTTTAAAGGTTTTTGGATGCACAAGTAGTGATCATACTTAGTGCAAAATGAAGGTTAGCAAAAAATTGGGAAGCGACCAACCAAGAAACATATAATCTCATAAGCGAGCATTAAGCATAATTAACACCGAATACTGCACCACAAGTAGGATATAATTGCATTGCATAACTATTGAATTTCGTATTTGCATAGGGAATCACAAACCTTAACACCAATATTCTTACTAAAGCATAATTACTCATCAAGATGACTCACATATCACATCATCATATCTCAAAACTATTACTAAGAATCAAGTTTATTTTGTCCAATGATCTTCATGAATTTTTTTATTATATCCTTCTTGGATATCTATCACTTTGGGACTAATTTTCATGTGTTGCTTTTCATAAGCTCAAACAAATATAAGTGAAGATCATGAGCACAATACTTCTTTCTCTCAAATTAATTTAAGTGAAGCAAGAGAGATTTTCTTGAAAATTTTACTAACTCTCAAATAAATCTAAGTGAAGCAAGAGAGCATTTCTTCAAAAATACTAAATCACACCATGCTCAAAAAGATATAAGTGAAGCACTAGAGCAAATCCATAGCTCACAAAAGATTTAAGTGAAGCAAAGAGAGCAATTCTAACAAGTCATGACATAATTTTGGCTCTCTCAAATAGGTGTGTCCAACTAGGGATCAAGACTTAAAAAAAACAAGAAAAGACTCATATCATACAAGATGCTCCAAGCAAAACACATAGTATGTGACGAATAAAAATATAGCTTCGAATAAAATACCGATGGTCGTAAGAAAGAGGGGATGCCACTTGGGGGCATCCCCAAGCTTAGTTGGTTGCTCATTTTTGGATAATAGCTTGGGATGCCGGGGCATCCCCAAGCTTAGGCTCTTCTACTCCTTATTCCTTCATCCATCATAAGATAACCCAAAACCTGAAAACTTCAATCACACAAAACTCAACAAAATCTTCGTGAGCTCCGTTAGTATAAGAAAATAATAAATCACTACTATAAGTGCTATATCAAACCAATTCATATTTTGTTCTTGCATTATATCTACTGTATTCCAACTTTTCTATGGCAAAACTCATCAAATAAAACCATAGAGCCATCAAAATAAGCACACAACACAAAGAAAACAGAATCTGTCAAAACAGAACAGTCTGTAGCAATCTCACTATTTCGAATACTTCCGTAAATCCAAAAATTCTGCAAAATTAGGACGGCCTGAGAAATTTGTATATTGATCTACTTCAAGTGGAATGGGTATTTTATCGCTCTTTGGTAAAAAATGAGAATTATTTTCGTGAGGACAGAAGTTTCTGTTTTTTTTAGCAAAATCAAACAACTATCACCCAAGAAGATCCTAAAGGCTTTACTTGGCACAAACACTAATTAAAAAATAAAAACCACAATCATAACAGTAGAATAATTTTGCTAACACTCGAAAACACGAATCAAAAATAAAAAATAAATTCTATTCATTGGGTTGCCTCCCAACAAGCGCTATAGTTTTACGCCCTTAGCTACGCATAAAGCAAGGATCTAAGTTTTGTCATCTTTGGTTCGAGATCCATAAGATGCCCTCATGATTGATTCATATGGTGGCCTAATTCTTGTTCTAGGAAAGTGTTCCATACCCTTCCTCAAAGGAAATTGGAACTTAATATTACCTTCTTTCATATCAATCACGACACCGATAGTGCGTACAAATGGTGTACCAACAATAATTGGACAAGACAGATTGCAATCAATATCAAGAACAATAAAATATATGGGTACATAATTCCTATTTGCAAGAATAAGAACATCATTAATTCTTCCCATAGGCTTTTTAATAGTAGAATCCACCAAGTGCAAATTCAAAGAACACGATTCAAGATCGGTAAGACCAAGCACATCACATAAAGATTTCAGAATAGTAGAAACACTAGCACCTAAGACACACAAAGAAAAACACGCATAATTTTAATTTTTAATTTGATAGTAGGTTCCCATTCATCATGCAATGTTCTAGGAATTGAAAATTCTAATTCCAACTTTTCTTCAAAAGATTTCATCATAGCATCAACAATATGTTTAGTAAAAGCTTTATTTTGTTCATAAGCATGGGGTGAATTTATCATGGATTGCAACAAGTAAATACAATCAATCACAGAGAAACTATCATAATTAAAGTCTTTGTAATCCAAAAGAGTGGGCACATCACCAGCTAAAGTTTTGACCTCTTCAAACCCACTTTTATCAAATTTTTCAACAAGATTTTCACCCTCCGAAATATTGGGACGCCTTCTAGCTAAAGTTGAATCTTATCTAGTCCCTTTTTCATCAATATTAAATTTACTAAACAAGGAATCAATAGAAGAAACACCAATCATTTTAAGATCTTCATCAATTTTGCAAAAGAAATCACTAGAAAACACTTTTTCTAAAAATTCTCTTTTAGCACTAAGCATAGCGGTTCTTTTCTTACTTTCATCCATAGAAACATAAAGATATTTAATTGATTCATCAACCTTAGGCACAAAAAATTTCATCTTGAAAATTTTCACATCATGAGCAATTCTATCAACAGTTCTAGACAAATCATCAATCTTACTCAACTTTTCTTCTATGGAAGTGTTGAAAACTTTTTGTGTATTGATAAATTATTTAATATTATTCTCAAGATCAGAGGTGTTCCTATTATTATTATAAGATTGATTTCTAGAGGAATTACCATAATTATTAGAGGAATTACTAGGAAACGGCCTAGAATTAAAATTACCTCTATAAGCATTGTTGTTGAAATTATTTCGAGAGATAAAATTCACATCTATGGCATCACTATTTTGCTCAATCAAAGTAGACAAAGGCATATCATTAAAATCAATAGGAGCACTTCTACTAGCAACCAATTTCACAAGAGCATAAACTTTTTCACTCAAAGAAGAAATTTCTTCAACCGAATTAACTTTTTTACTAGTAGGAGCCCTTTCGGTATGCCATTGCGAATAATTTGCCGTAGTATTATCAAGAAATTTGGTGGCTTCACCCGAAGTAATTTCCATAAAAGTACCACCCGTGGCGTAATCTAAAAGATTATGAGAAATAAAATTCAACCCCGCATAAAATTTTTGTATGATCATCCAAAGATTTAACCCATGAGTTGGGCAATTCCTTAGCATCATTTTCATCCTTTCCCAAGATTGTGCAACATGCTCATGTTCAAGTTGCTTGAAATTCATGATCTGGGTTGTAAGGGAAATAATTTTTGCGGGCGGAAAATACTTAGTGATAAAAGCATCTTTGCACTTATTCCAAGAATCGATACTATTGCGAGGAAAAGAAGAGAACAAATTTTTTGCAGAATCACGCAAAGAAAACGGGAATAATTTCATTTTCACCACATCATTGTCCACAACTTTTTTCTTTTGCATATCGCATAATTACACGAAGGTATTAAGATAGGACGCGACATCCTCATTAGGAGTACCCGAAAATTGATCTTTCATAACAAGATTCAACAAAGCAGTATTAATATCACAAGTCTCCGCACTAGTGGCGGGAGGAGCAAGCGGAGTGCCAATAAAATCATTGTTGTTGGTATTTGAGAAATCACATAACTTGGTGTTCTCTTGAGTCATGATGACCACACAACAAGATTGCACTCAAAAACAGATCCGGCAAGAAAACGGCGAACGAAAAAGAGAGGCGAATAAAACGACAAATTTTTGTGAAGTGAGGGAGAGGAAAACGAGAGAAAAATGGCAAATAATGTAAATTGCGAGGAGATGAGATTTGTGATTAGGAACCTGGTATATGTTGAAAATCCTCCCCGGCAACGGCGCCAGAAATTCCTTTTGATGTCGCTTGAAGCTACGTCGGTATTTCCCCAAAGAGGAAGGGATGATGCAGCACATCGGTGGTAGGTATTTCCCTCATATGTGAAATCAAGGTTATCGAACCAGTAGGAGAACCAAGGTTCTGGACTCTGCGGCGGCTGGATGAACATTTCGTCAACTCCCCTAGGGTTTTGGGAATATTGGGGTATTTATAGAGCAAAGAGGCGGTCTGGGGGGCACCCGAGGTGGGAACAACCCACCAGGGCGTGCCTGGGCCTCCTGGCGTGCCCTGGTGGGTTGTGCTCCCCTCGGGGCACCCCCCAGGCGCAGCCAGTGTCCATTACGTTCCTTTTGGGCCATAAAAAATCTCCGTAAAGTTTCGTGGCATTTGGACTCCGTTTGATATTGATTTTCTGCCCATTGACCTCGAAGTTCACCGAAGGAGAATGACCTTCAACAAGCTTGGCAAAGACAAGGGAATGCTACCTCTTGAGCAGGCGTTGGTTTTCCCTTGAAGAGGAAAGGGTGATGTAGCAAAGTAGCGTAAGTATTTCCCTCAGTTTTGAGAACCAAGGTATCAATCCAGTAGGAGACAACACACAAGTCACCTAGTACCTGCACAAACAATCAAGAACCTTGCAACCGACGCAATAAAGGGGTTGTCAATCCCTTCACGGTCACTCGCAAAAGTGAGATCTGATAAAGACAATAAAGTAAATATTTTTGGTATTTTTGTTATATATATTGGAAATTAAAGATTCCAAATAGTAAACGAGATGCTATGTAAATAAAAGAGATGCTATTTAATAAGAAAGAGACTCGGGGGCCATAAGTTTCACTAGTGGCTTCTCTCAAGATAGCATGTATTACGGTGGGTGAACAAATTACTGCCGAGCAATTGATATAAAAGTGCATAGTTATGAAGATATCTAAGGCAATGATCATGAATATAGGAATCACGTCTGTGTCAAGTAGTTCGAAACGATTCTGCGTCTACTACTATTACTCCACACATCGACCGCTATCCCGTATGCATCTAGAGTATTAAGTTCATAAGAACAGAGTAACACTTTAAACAAGATGACATGATGTAGAGGGATAAAATCAAACAATATGATATAAACACCATGTTTTTATCCTCGATGACAATAATAAAATACGTGCCTTGCTGCCCCTACTGTCACTGGGAAATGACACCGCAAGATTGAACCCAAAGCTAAGCACTTCTCCCATTGCAAGAAAAGTCAATCTAGTAGGCCAAACTAAACCGATAATTCAAAGAGACTTGCAAAGATATCAAATCATGCATATAAGAATTCAGAGAAGAACCAAATAATATTCATAGATAATCTTGTTCATAAACCCACAATTCATTGGATCTCGGCAAACACACCACAAAAGAGTATTACATCGAATAGATCTCCAAGAACATCGAGGAGAACTTTGTGTTGAGAATCAAAGAGAGAGAAGAAGCCATCTAGCTAATAACTATGAACCCTAAGGTCTGTGGTAAACTACTCACGCTTCATCGGAGAGGCTATGGTGTTGCTGTAGAAGCCCTCTGTGATTTATTCCCCCTCCGGCAGATCGTCGGAAGAGGCCCCAAGATGGGACCTCACGGGTACAGAAGGTTGTGGCGGTGGAAAAGTGGTTTCGTGGCTCTCTGCGATCGATCTAGGGTATAAGAGTACATATAGACGAAAGAAGTGCGTCGGTGGAGCTATGAAGGGCCCACGAGGGTGGGGGCGTGCCCTCCTGCCTCGTGGCCGCCTCATGGAGTTCCAGACATCGACTCCAAGTCTTCTGGATTGCTTTCGGTTCAAGAAACATCACCGCAAAGGTTTCATTCTGTTTGGACTCCGTTTGGTATTCCTTTTCTGTGAAACTCTAAAATAGGCAAAAAAAAACAGAAACTGGCACTGGGCCTCCGGTTAATAGGTTAGTCCAAAAAATAATATAAAAGAGCATATTAAAGCCCATTAAACATCCAAAACACATAATATAATATCATGGAACAATAAAAAATTATAGATACGTTGGAGAAGTATCAGGGAACACTGCAACACGTTGATGTCATTGTGAGTTCCTGGCATACCAAAGAAGGAGTGCCAAATCCAAAGGTCCTGTGTGGCCACTGCCTCAAGTACCACACTGTAACCGCCTTTGGCGCCTTTGTACATCCCCTGCCAAGCAAATGGTCAACATTTACATTTCCAATGCATGCATTCGATGCTTCCAAGCATCCCAGGAAATCCTCTTGCCCCATTCTGTGTTAGGATCCGAGCAGTGTCTTCGGCATTGGGTGATCGCAAGTATTGCGGTCCAAACACTGCCACCATTGCCCTGCAGAACTTGTAGAAACACTCAATGGTCGTGGACTCGGCCATGCGCCCATAGTCGTCGAGTGAATCACCTGGAGCTCCGTATGCAAGCATCCTCATAGCTATCGTGCACTTTTGGATTGAGGTGAATCCAAGTTTGCCGGTGCAATCCTTCTTGCACTTGAAGTAGTTGTCGAACTCCCGGATGGAATTCACAATCCTGAGGAAAAGCTTTCGGCTCATCCGACAACAGCACCGAAATACTTTGTCGCCGTGCAGTGGAGCGTCGGCGAAGTAGTCGGAGTAGAGCATGCAATAGCCTTCCAGACGATGCCGGTTCTTTACTTTCAGCCGCCCCCGCGCCGAGCCACCTCGCTGCGGCTTTTCATTGCTCGTGAGCAGGCCGGCCAGGGCGGCGAGGACCATGCGATGCTCCTCGTCCTCGGACGTCGGCATCGGCTTCCTCCTCCTGCAGTGTCGCGAGCCCCTCCTCATCGTTCGAGTCCATCACCGAGCAGGCAAAACGCCGAACACCTGGCGGACGTGATAGGCGCACAACCGGCTGTATCCTGCCCTGCACGGCCGGAGCGCCGGAAAACTCGCCCAGGAAGGTGGTGGTTGCCGCGGCGAAACCTTCTCTTTTTTCCGACGAGAAATTGCCTATCTAGCGGTGGTGGGCGGTTGAGGACGCGGCTAGAGATGCTCTAAGACGGTACACGACAGCCAGCTCGCCGGCGGGGAGCGCACGAAGCAAGGGCAGATCCCCGGCTTGGGCGGAGGCCGTACGCGAGCGTCAGCCCCGGACGCGGCACGGTGCACCGCGCCATGCATGCACATACGCTTGGGCACTCCTGCTACTGTGCTATAGATTATAGATCCCGTATCACCGCGATGATTACTTAACTGCACTTGACTAGTCATACGTGGTACTCCTACTACTGTCAGAGAATAATTAACAAGTGATCCTGCCTCGCCTCTTGTGGATAGATTCTTCTTCCTCGATCCAGCAGAAACGGACTAGATGTAGTAAGAGTAGTACAGTGTATTTTTCCATTTGACGTGCGGGTTTTTCTCTCTCTAACACAGTACATTGGTATACACTCATATGATCGCATATACACTCATTCTATAAACGCATGCACGCATAATCAATCCTTATGAACATCTTCGAAAGACTGAGTCGACACCTCATCTTTAAACTGATGAAATCGTCACAGACGCCTTTGTAGTAGTTGACAGGAATGTCTCTTCTCTCATTAAACGCGCATCACCCAAAGGCATAGAATAAATCCAAAAAATACAAACATCAATGATTAGTTTGGGACTTAAACTCTGATGATGGATAGGAGATGCAGCTATTTTTTTAATCATCCAATCACAGATTAGTTTGCTGACGCGCGGCGTGTTGAGTGGAGTAGTTCAGACACGATCAAGGCCTGTTGAACTTTCAAAGAGGCAGAGCCCCTTGATTCCCGCTCGCTTCCACTCCCACGCCACGCGCCATTTGTTCCGGCGCGGCGCGGAAACACGGTGCGCTAGCTTAACCCGCTGAGTCAATTGTCGTCCAATCCCTCGCTCCCAAGACAAGAAGGCCCCCGCTCTCTCCGTCTCCGTGTCTCCCAGGCTGACCACTCTCTCTCCAGCCTCCACGCACCAGCCGGCGTCGATCGATGCAATCGGCGCAGCCCCCCGGTGGCAGCCGGAGAGGGAGAAGCGCCACAGCAGTACGCCGGGCGCCACTCCCACGATGTAACCACCACCGGCTGCTCATGCTCGTCGTCATCATCTACCTGGTGGGCGGCAGCGACGTTCTTCTTCTAGCCGCTGCTGCCGCGCCGGCCCGCCGTCTCGGAGCGGTGGCATACGCCGCGTACGATGTTGTCGGTACACGGCCGATCCCTGGAGAAGCTGTGGCGAGCTCACCGTCGCCGTCGTCCACGCCTTCCGCCGTGGGGCTCGCCGACAACAAGCGGCCGGTCCCGAGCTGCCCCGACGCCCTCCACAACAGGTAGGATCGATATTTTCAGGCCTGGAGCTAGCTAGGGTAGAGACCACAGTACAGCAAAAAGCTCTGTTTTGAGTTTTGAAATGCGGGCTCATCACATTGTGCGCGCAATACTCTCTCTATTTGTATAGGTTCATGATCCATCCTTGTGCTTATAGTGATTCTGAATGGTTACTAGGTTCATGGTAATTATATTGTGCCATGCATGAAGTAAAAAGTTCAAGATAGGTTCTGAATAATTCTGGTGCCACTGCTTCGGTTCTCTGTTGTGAACATGGGGTTGTCCGATCGTGTGTCTGTTCCTCGCCAGAGATTCTTCAATCTTGCCGGGAATGCAGCTGTGCAGAGGCGGAGGACGAAAAAAAATTAAGGTATGACGAACTCTTAAGTCATTGTTTCTGATGCACACGCTTGCTCGAGGGCGACACCTAGCCCATGGCCATTGTCGGCCATCCGCCTCATCCTAGCCAGCCGCCGCCGTGCTTTCTAGGATTGCTGCTGCGTGCGAGTGTAGTTTTTGTTTTGAGAACCGCCCTCTCGGCAATTTATTTAAGTGTTAGGCGGATTTGCACCTGATTGTACAAATATCAATCAGACAAAAAAGGATTACATCAAGAGACAAAGAGCTAACATCAATATTAAGCGCGTGCATAAGCAGCTCCATTCGCTTCTCTCTTGACCCATTGATGCTTGAATCCCTGAAAATTTTGGAGATGGATTTTCATCTGCCTAAAAACCTTGCTTCGTGCGTGTGTACTTGGTTAGTGGCTTCGGGCGTCAATGCTCTGGCTGGTTTGTGCATCGTGTGCACCACATGCGCCGCACAAGGCTCTATGTGTTTTTTTTTGCATCCTGTCACTAGTAGAAAAAGGGCCTTCAGTTCCGGTTCATAAGGGTCTTTAGTCCCGGTTCTGGAACCGGGACTAAAGGGTCGGTACTAATGCCTCTCCCTTTAGTCCCGGTTCAATCTAGAACCGGGACTAAAGGGTCGGTACTAATGCCTCTCCCTTTAGTCCCGGTTCAATCTAGAACCGGGACTAAAGGGCGCGGCCACGTGGAGCTCCACCTTTAGTCCCGGTTGGTAACTAAAGGAAATTTTATGATTTTTTTTTGAAAATGTTTTTTGAAATGTTTTTTTAATTTTTTTTTCAAATTTCTGAATTTTTTTAACCTCTAGTCTGTAATCACCACCCCTCATCACTTCTCAATTTATCCTCTAATCACCCCTCATCATTCCCTCTAGTCTGTAATCACCACCCCTCATCACTTCTCAATTTATCCTCTAATCACCCCTCATCATTCCAAATCATCTAACTTCCCGAATGGTCACCCATCCTCCCACTCCCCCAGCCTGAGCACGCTTAACTTCCGGGTTCTATTCTCCCTCGCTCCAAGTCTGCACTTGTTGTTTTCATGACAATACTAAGATGTCAATCCTATTAACCTTCAGGAATTTTGCTTAGGCATGAAGTGACACATTTCATAGTTTTATTTTGAAACTATTGTTTTAAAAAACAATAATTATTTAGTAACACTAATATTTCTTGAATAATTAGTTTGACCATTGTTTGACCACAGTTTGACCAGATTTGACCAAAATTGAAATAACTAAAATAATTATTTAGTAACACTAATATTCTAGAATAATTAGTTTGACCATTGTTTGACCACAGTTTGAATTTTTTTTGATTTTTTTCACTCTAGATCTTAAAAGCCCCATAACTTTTTTCTATTAGGTTTTTGAGGATTTTGAAAATGTTTAACGGGGTTCCCCCAATTAAATTCGGATGTAACTTTTCGAGTAGATGATTTTTCATATAAAAAACTTTTTCATCCGAGTTAGTATGCAAAAGTTATGCCCATTTTTACAAATTTCAGAGAGATTTTGCAAATAAAGTCAAAATTCACATTTGCAAATTTTCCCAACAACTAGACCACATATCACATGGGAAACTTATTTTCTTTTATTTTTTGACATTTCCATCATTTTCTTTTATTTTTTTAAAAACTGAAAAGGCGATCCACCGGGGGGGTAGAGTTTGAAAATGGGACCTTTAGTACCAGTTCGTGGCTCGAACCAGGACTAAAGGTCTCAACCCCATTAGTTCCGGTTCGTGCCTCAAACCAGGACTAAAGGTCTAACCTTTAGTCCCGGTTTGAGGCACGAACCGGGACCAATGGTTGTGGGCCAGGAGCGAGGCCCATTGGTCCCGGTTCATCCCACCAACCGGGACCAATGGCCCATGTGGCCCGGCCGGCCCCCTGGGCTCACGAACCGGGACCAATGCCCCCATTGGTCCCGGTTCTGGACTGAACTGGGACTAATGGGCTGACCCGGCCTGGACCAAAGCCCTGTTTTCTACTAGTGTGTTGAATGCTTTGTGGTTTCGGATTTGAAAGAGTTGCATACTGCACTACCTTCTTAGCGACTACAGTTAACAGAGTGGTTTCCAGTCTGGTACTGTGTGTATATGACACCTAAATCCCAGCTATATTTACATTACCGTAGAGGAAGCTGGGATTGAAAGTTTTTTTCGGTTAATCTCCCAGCTATTTAAGAGTACTGGCTTGGTTTGTTCGTGGGCTGCACCTGCGTGGCCCAGTTATTAGCGAACGGCCTCTCCCTCTCGTATATCCAGCGATAGAAGTGGATGCATACGTATAAAATTTTCATTCCACCCAATCAAGGTATGGCGGCCGCCATGCCTTGCCCACTGGGGTGCTCCGCCAGTGCAGCTGTGAGCTGTCGATCGAACTAAGAATTTGCCTTTTTTTCATCAAAAAGAAAAGAGTTGGTTTTCTTTTTGAAGGACGCTTTTTTTATGCTTTAGTGCATTATTTTCCAGTTGAAATATACAATGTATTTTGGTTCAGACGGGATTTTAACAAATGATTAGTAAATTTAGTAGGTAATTTGCATGGCATAAATCTATGTTATAAGTAGATTCATATTTTTAGGACATTTTTTGTGGGATTAAAAAATTCACATACTAATATGGTAACTGTGAGTTAAATTTCACAAACAAAAAAAACAGTGAGTCAATTTTTTTGTCTTAAGTCATCAAAGTATGCCTTAAAAAGAGAAAAGTATTGGGCATACTAATAATTGATAAAAAAAACTAAACTAGGGCACGTGTGGCTTAATAGTGTAAAAAATAGTTGATCTCTTAAAGTGTTAGTCTGAATTATGAGATGTTTTTACCATCGAATATGTCTCGATGAGTGCTTTGAAATTAGATTACTACGGCATGTTTTATCGTCACCGGCTACCAAACTAGAGTATGCTATAGATTGCTATTAGTGATTTAAACGATCTTATATTTCTTTACAGAGGGAGTAGTTATCAGGTTTGTACTTAAGAGCCATTAGGTCAGTAGTGAACAATCACTAGGTAGTACCCGCAAAAAAAAAACAATTACTAGCTTTTCTAAGGGTGTGTACCGAAGCACAACGGTTAAATATATTGGTCATTACATGTGGGGGTCCATTAGTTATTAGTTAGTCATAAAGAAGTAAGCGACGATATCCTACCATCGATATACCGTGTGCAAGTTTTAAGGGTGTGAGAGTGATATCTCTGGATTACACCAATTATATCCTGATACTTAAAAAAAACCTCGTCGAAATATATCAATAGGGAGCTACTTTGAAAGTTTGTGCAGAGAACCTTATGGATTGTTCCATCGGGACTTAAATTTTTGGGCTAGATCTCATTAGTGGTTGCCGCGTCGATCCGTAATATACCTGCTACTATGTCACTCGAACGGAATTTTTAATCAAGACTAGGGTGCCCAATATAATATCCCGATATGGCATCTCCACCATGAGAGTTGGCTTGTTTTTGGTGCACGTTAGGTCCATTGTGCTCACATGTAGAGGAACATGTCGGATCTGAGCCAAGCCGACTGACCAACGGTATCACAAACAGACACAGGACAACAAGAATCGACAAGGAAAATAACTCTGTGGTTTCTCCAGCAAGCTGCGGCCGACAGCAGAAATTCAACGTACACAACGCGCTTGCATGGCTATGGAGTCGGTTGTACTGAAGTATACCATATGCCCCAGCCTGAGAGTTTCGTAGAGGCGACGGCCTATGAATTCCGAGCGGTCATGGAGTGACTGGTAATTCTCAGCAAGACTCCAACGCAACTGGTCTGTTTGTCGATGAGATGCCCCCCCTATGCAATTGCACTGAAGCAGAGTTTCTTCTGATGCCTCTCATTCCTCAAGGTTTTTGTTTCTTTCTCTCCCTGCTCTACCTATATTGACATTTCACATGGCCTTAGTTCTCAAAAATGTGTATACGGTTCTTAGCATTTATATTTAATTATTTATACATGTGAAATTAATCGATCGAATCACAACTATATTCAATGAATGTGATACGATCATGATACTCAATGAACATCAGAACCTATATGTGTGGCACACACTTCAATGCTTGGTTAGCACTGTATGCTACTACCTCCGTCCGAAAAAGCTTGTCCCAAACTTGTTCCTCAAATGGATGTATCTAGCACTAACTTGGTGCTAGGTACATTCATTTGAGGGACAAGCTTTTCCGAACGGAGGGAGTACTATGTAGTATTTCATACCAAGGTGCAGTGAAAGTTCTATACTGTCAACCATTGTAACCTCTTTCCTCACCGTTCATTTTTTGATTCAACGTTTGTGCAAGCAAACTTCTCCTTTTTGATTCTCAAATAAAAAATTTCTTTTGTATTTGCACCGCTTTAATAAATGGTTGTGTGGATTGCTTGATGCAGAGACCGAGGGCAATCCTTCTTTTAAAAAAAAGTAATTTGCATGACATAAATCCATGTTACATGTAGATTTATTTTTTAATGCATTTTTTGTGGGAGTAAAAAAATCACATACTAATATGGTAACTGTGGATTAAAATTTCACAGACAAATAAAACTGTGAGTCAAATTTTGTTAAGTAATCACAATACACCTTAAAAGAGAAAACGAGTTTCGGGCTTACTAATAATTAATCAAAAATTCTAAACTGGGCCGCATGTAATTTAAAGAGTGACAAAAATTGTTAATCTCTTAAATTATTAATATGAATTATGAGACGTTTTCACCATCAAGTATGTCTTGGTGAGTGCTTTGAAACTCGGTCCTACTACAACGTGTTTTATCGTCACCAGCTAGATTGCTAGCTATCAGGTTTGTACTGAAGAGACATCAGGTCAGTAGTGAACAATTACTAGGTAGTAACATATCCATCATCACACATGGGAGTGTTATTCAAATCCATACCAAATTATCAATTAGTTATAAAGAAGTAAGCAATGTTATCCGACCATCGACATACTGTGTGCAAGTTTTAAGGGCGTGAGAGTGATATTCCTGGAATGTGTCGATACATCTGTATCTAGACAAATCTAAAACAAAAATTTTGGGACGGAGGAAGTATATTAATATGGATCTACTTTGAAAGTTTGTGCAGCTAACCCAAAGGAGAAAACTAGTGAGAGAGGGCGGTGCTCATGGATTGTTCCATCGAGAATTAAGTTGTTGGGCTAGATCTCATTAGCGGTAATTAATTGCCATGTCACTCAAGCAGAATTTCTAATCTACATTAGAGTACCCAATATAATATCCTGATATGGCATCTCCACCATGAGAGACGGTTTGTTTTCAGTGCACGTTAGTCCACCGTGCTCACATGTAGAGGAACGTGTCGGATCGATGCCTGAGCTAGATCAACGTATCACACCGAGGACAAGAATCGACAAGAAAATTAACTCTATAGTTTCTCCAGCAAGTTGCGGCCACGCACTGCGGTACAGATGCTTAGAGCAGGACGTGACGCAACACGTGCACCACCACGGCAGCAGAAATTCAGCGTACGCAACGCGCTTGCATGTCCATGGAATCGGCTGTACTGAAGTATACCACATGCCCCGGCCAAATAGTTTCAAAGACGCTATGGCCTATGAACTCAGAGAAGTGGCTCGTAATTCTCAGCCAGACTCCATCGCAACTGGTCTGCTTGTCGACGAGATGCTCCCCCTATGCAATTGCACTGAAGCAATGTTTCTCCTGATGCCTCTCATTCCTCGAAGGTTACTGTTTCTTCTCCCTCTGCTCTCTCTATAGTGATGTCTCACATGGCCTCTGTTCTCAAGAATGTGTTTACGGTTCTCAGCATGTATATTTATATATGTGAAACGGGTGGATCGAATCACCACTATATTCAATGAATGTGATATGATCATGATACTCAATGAACATCACAACTGATATATGTGGCATGCACTTCAATGCTTGGTTAGCACTGTATGCTAGTACTCTGTATTTGCTACCAAGGTGCAGTGAAAGTTCTATACTGCCAACCATGGTAACCTCTATCCTCACCGTTCATTTTTGATTCAAAGTACGTTTTTTCGAAAAGGGGCGCTTTATTACTTAAAAAATTTAAGCATTATACTCGGCCTCTGCATAACTAAGATGCACACAGCCAAATAAGATCCTCTAACACAAAATAAAGATAGAAAGGCGAATTACAACGAAACATGTAGAGTCCGTATAACGCCTAATATGGAGGGGGGCCAATCCTTAGATCATGCTGCCACCCATGTTGGGTAAAAGTATCCCTCGCCGTAGCCTTCAATCATGTACACACCTCCGTAAACAGGTCTCGATTCTCCACGCGTTGTAGAGAGGACCATGAACGAAGAGTCCCGGTACATCTGTAGATAACCTGCAACAAAGAAGTACTTTTATCGTTAAAAACCTTATCATTTCTACATAGCCAAAGCGACCAAATAACGGCAAGCGCTCCCATCCTGAGAAGAGTTCTAAACCTGTGATCAATCCCATGTAACCAGTTGCCAAATACATTAGCAACACTACAGGGAGGATACAAGCCAGAAGCTATTTGGATGGTTGACCATATAGAACGAGCCAATTTGCATTGAAAGAATAGATGTTTTATTGTCTCCCCATGATGACAAAATACACATTGCGGGCTTCCATGCCAATTCCTCTTAATAAGGTTATCTTTAATAAGAATGACTCCGCGACGAAGATACCATGCAAATATTTTATTCTTAAGAGGTATCTTCATCTTCCAGATCTTCTTGTTATTAACAACTGGCACATCGGACTGAATTAACGCTCTATACATAGAATTCACTGAGAATTGTCCATTCCCATGGAGGTTCCATCGGAATACATCAGACCCATGTGACAATTGCACCGTGGACAATCGTTGGAGCAGGATATTCCATGATTGGGTCTGGGTCCATTTAAGTCTCTTCTGAACGTCACATTTGGCGGAAATGATTCCATTACCGTGGCGATAGTATCACCTTTGTGGCGTACAATGTTGTATAGAGCCGGATATTGTTCCCGGAGTGTGGCATTTCCTAGCCACTTGTCCTCCCAGAATCTAATTTCCAAGCCGTCCTTAATCGAGAAGGATCCATAGCAGAAGAAATATTTCTTCGTAGCCATTAGACCTGCCCAAAAGTGAGAATCCCCAGACTTCCAATATACTTGGGATATCGCCTTGGAACCCACATATTTTCTCCTTAGGAGGGTTTGTCATACACCATCTTCTGTTAGTAATTTAAACAACCATTTGCCGAGGAGGGCCCTATTCTTAACCTCAAGGTCATGAATGCCCAACCCGCCTTGGTCTTTGGGACGGCAAACCACACTCCATTTAGCCAGTCGATATTTCTTACTCTCGCTATCTCCTTGTCAAAAGAATCTTGATCGGAAGTAATCCAATCTATGTAAAACTCCTTTCGGTAACTGGAAGAAGGAAATCATATATAGTACAATATTACTAAGTACCGAATTTATGAGTACCAATCTTCCACCTAGAGACAGCAGTTTACCTTTCCAACTGCTAAGTCTTTTTTGCAGTCTCTCCTCGACGTGTTTCTATTCAGTATTTGTGAGTCTCCGATAATGTATCAGTATCCCCAAATATGTGATCGGAAACTGACCCAAACCGCATCCGAACAGTTCAGCGTACAGGTGGGCTTCGTCTTGAGCCTCGCCAAAGCAAAACAATTCACTTTTATGAAAATTGATCTTTAGACCCGAGAGTTGCTCGAATGCTGATAAAATTAGTTTCAGATTTCTCGCTTTCTCGAGGTCATGATCCATGAAGAGAATCGTATCATCGGCATATTGAAGTATAGAGAGACCACCATCAACCAGATGATTTACTACCCCATCAATTTGGCCATCAACCTTGGCACGCTCAATCATGACCGCTAGCATATCCGCCACTATATTGAATAGCATGGGCGATACTGAGTCACCTTGTCGCAATCCCTTCTTCGTTTGGAAATAGTGTCCAACGTCATCATTGACCTTAATGGCAACACTACCTCCAGAAACGAAGCTATGGATCATAGCGCGCCACTCTGCAGAAAATCGTTTCATTCTGAGAGTCTGTTGAAGAAAAGGCCACTTGACTTTGTCATAAGCCTTTTCAAAGTCTATTTTGAGTGCCACCCCATTTAACTTTTTCCGGTGTAATTCATGGACTGTTTCATGAAGGATAACAACTCCATCTAGGATGTGTCTGCCTTGCATAAAAGCTGTCTGTGAAGGCCGAACCACATGTTCAGCAACCGAATTTAGCCTAGTAGTCGCAACCTTTGTGAATATTTTAAAACTAACATTAAGGAGGCAAATAGGTCTATATTGTTGTATCCGTTCAGCCTCATTAACCTTAGGTAATAAAATAATCTCACCGAAGTTTAAGCGGAACAATTCTAGTTGGCCAGCATGTAGGTCGGTAAACAAAAGTAGGAGATCCGGTTTGATGACTTCCCAGAATTTCTGATAGAACTCAGCAGGAAAACCATCCGGACCCGGGGCTTTGTTATGCTCCATTAGGAAAAGTGCCTTTCTAACTTCCTCCTCAGAGTATGGGGCTGTTAGAAGGTTGTTTTCCTCATCAGAGACCTGAGGGATGTCATCTGTTCGGGTCTCATCCATCGAGAAGTTTCCTTCCTCTGGGGCTCCGAACAGATTTTTATAATAATTAGTGATATAAGATTTAAGTTGCTCATGCCCCTCAATCACTCCCTCATCCTGTTGTAGGGAATGAATAATTTTCTTTCGGTGTCTGCCATGGGCGACTCCATGGAAATATCTAGTATTCGAATCACCTTTCAGGATAAATTGCGAGTTAGAATGTTGGTACCATTTAAGTTCCTCTTCACGCAGCATGTTTGCTATCTGTGCATTTGAATGATTCTTGATCTCAATTTCATGCTCAGATAGAGGTCTAACCTCTGCCAAAGCTTCTAATTGATCAATGATAGATGAAAGACGAAGCTTCTCCTTTTTGAGGATACCCACCGTATGCCTGGCCCAGCCACCAAGGAATTTACGTAATGCACGCATTTTGTTATTCCATCTGTGTATTGGGGTAGGCCCAGCGACTGGTTTCTCCCACACTTCCTTGACCATGTCATGGAAGCCATCCCGAAGCAACCACCCAAGTTCGAACTTGAACTTGCGTCTATGTTGTGGTCGTGGGAACCCAGTAGTTAGAAGAATGGGTGCGTGGTCTGATAAAGCCTCGATACGAGGTAGAGCACGAACAGAAACCATAGAAAAATTTGATTCCCAGTCGGTATCCATTAAAACGCGATCTAGTTTCTCATATGTCAGTTCCGGAAGACTGTTCGCCCATGTGAATTGTCTTCCAATCATAGAAACCTCTCGCAAATCTAGACTGTCGATGACAGCATTGAAAAGGAAAGGCCAATGATTATCGAACCTACCACGGCTTTTCTCATTTGGAAATCGAAGCAAGTTGAAATCCCCACCTATAAGAATGGGATAGGGATTATCTTTCGCCAGATTAACCAATTCACGAAGAAAATCGGCCTTGAACTCATCCTGGGCTGCCCCATACACAGCGACGAGGGTCCATGTGAAGTTGTCGGCCTTGTTGCGAATATGGACTTTCACATGAAACTCGCCATTCGAACTAGTCAAAACATCCATAGTCCCTGTATTTACGCCAAGTAAAATGCCCCCAGAACGACCTCTAGGTGGTCGCGAAACCCAAGTAAAGTCTATCCCGCCAGAAAGACGGTTAAGCAGACTTACTGAGAAATCACGTCTCCCCGTTTCAGAGATAGCCAAAAAATCTAAATTGTATTCCCTATTACATTCTGCAATGAATAAATGTTTAGCCAAGTCACGAAGACCTCTGCTATTAAAAAACATTCCATTCATGAGGAAACAATAGGAGATTTAGAACACTTTGCCCTCTTATGGGACTTACTATCTTTTTTCGAACGTGCGGTCTTTGATTTACGTCCGGATGCTGTAAGCTCAATCAATGAACTAAGCCCGGGTTCATCTAGACCCACGTCCGAAACCGCCCCTACTAAATGAGAGAGTAGCTGACCATGTGATGTGGCATGCAGCTCTTCCTCATCAGTACGGGAGACATAAGACTTGCTAGAAACACGTGGAGTAACTTTTAATCGGTCATATTCCACATGTTTCAAAGCGTTAGTCGAAATAGAAATATCCTTCTCATTCTTTCCAAGACTGACACCCACTTTATTTAACTTAGAAACGATGGCAGTATTAGAAAAATCTAAAAATGATTTGGGTGACGACGTAATACCTTGGTTGTCGAGGTTTTGCGCTGCCTTACGCCGCATAGCCTTGGCCAAAGAGTCCTCATCTGTGTCCATAGAACCGTCGTCGGCAACAGTATGCCGACTGCTCCGTCATGTAGGTGTCATCCCCATCGGAGGTTGTGGCGCCTGCTCTACTGCCGGTGAAGGGGATGATGGTGGAGTAGCAACCCCCTCCCCGACAATCTCAACCACAGGCTCGAACGACGAGGTCACTGTCTGAAGAGGGGCCGGACCAGTCGTACCAGTGAATGCAAGCAAACCTCTCCTTTTTTTGATTCTCAAATTAAAAAAATGAACTCGAATCTTCGCCGATCAACATCACACAAGTACTACCATGTGTAGATTTTTTTCGGATTTTTTGGCGCAATTTTTTTTGAAATGATACAGCTCATTCAAAATTTGAAATTTGAAAAATTTATATTTCATCAAAAAACGAAAAAAAAATTACAATGAGTGGCACTTGTGTATAGTTGACCTGCAATGTTTCGAAATCAAATGTTCTCTTGGAAAGAGAAAAGAGAAATTTATAAGGATAGCACAAATCTTGACGCAAACTGAATGGTCTAGGTAGAGGGTACGGTCGTAATGTGGTACAAAAAATCTACACTCCCAAGGTACATACCAAGGAAATTTTATTATTGCATCAAGTGGAGCGTGGGTGTCGGCAACCATAGGTTAGGGCTGCAGCTCCTTAGCAACAGCGACAACTCAAATCGTTGGGGAAGAGGAGTGGGTGGCGGCGTGAGTGAGCTTTGGTTTGAGGGGGTCACCAACCGGCTTTTGCCGTTGTGGGAGGCCTATCGAGCGGTAAGCCATGAATCTAGGGGAGGTTGTGAGTTGTGTTTCTCAGCAATGGGTGGATTGGGTTTGGGTGGGATCGGATTGTTAGGTCCGGCATAGTTGACATGTTTGCACAACCTCATTTCCGTCCCACATATGGGTTGGGTTTAGGGTAGTTTGGGTCATCTGAACAAATGGGGATGGTTTGAGGAGGCCCATTGGATCAATGTTTTTTGTGTCTACAGTGTCCAAAATATGGAGGAGGTTTGAGGAGTCTCCTTGGAGATGCTCTAAACCCTTCAAAACAATGCCTTGCAAAGAGATAGAGAGATTTGAAGGAGATTTACTAATAATTAACAAAAAATCTAACCGGCGCCCATGTTCTATGAAAATATCAAAATAATCGGCCTCTCAAATCATTAATCCGAATTATAATACATTTTTCATTGCGTCTGCTTCAACAAGTGCTTTAAAATTATTTCCTACTTGAACAAATTTTATGTCATCAGCTACCAAAATATAGTATGCTATTTATTAGGCTTGTAATAAAGGGCTTGTAGTTAACAACCACCAGCTTAGTAGCAAACGTTTGCTAGACACAAACATATCCGCCATTATGCATTCGAGTGGTATGCAAGTTCATATTAGGAGTATTGATTTCCTATAAGGAAGTAAGCGTTGTATCCAACCACGCGGGATATTGTGTGCAAGTTTTAAAGGTGTGCAACTGAATTTCTTGTAACTTGTCAACAATAACCTAAGACTTCCTCCGTCCGGAATTACTTGTCGCTCAAACGGATCTATATAGATGCATTTTAGTGCTAGATACATCCTTTTGAGCGACAAGTAACACTGTAGTTCCGGACGTTGCAAAAAAAAATAGTGGTCAAAATATATCAATGTGGATTTTGTTTCGAAAGTCTCCTTGAGATAACATTATGATGAGAACTAATATGCAGTCGTTAAACCATTTGAAAGGCATGATTTAGTACTACAAAGAGATTAAGAGTGAATCTCGGTGTTAAGAGTGAACCTTTTGGGGGTGTCGCCGTGGAGCTCAGGTATCCTTCTGTTACGTCTCTTTGGCATCGGCAGGCCAGCTCGGATCCTTTCTCGATGCCCCCTCGGCTCTGGCAGGAGGGGTCCCTGGAAGCTTCTTATCATTTACATGTGACATCG
This sequence comes from Triticum urartu, assembly GCF_056163025.1. NCBI lineage: Eukaryota > Viridiplantae > Streptophyta > Magnoliopsida > Poales > Poaceae > Triticum > Triticum urartu. The sequence continues at coordinate 21,737,272 of NC_141875.1, forward strand.
GCGACATCTCTCTCGGTCCTCGGTGTCTGCAGGCTAGATCTGCGCTCCACGGCCCAGAGCGAGAGGACAGGGGGTCCTCTCCGGCCGGCGACAACTTGGTGTGTGTGTTCCATTGAAGTCCGGTGGTCTCTCTTGGAGGCATGAGGTTCTCTT